>NW_006205007.1:3384704-3401667 GCF_000334495.1 Tupaia belangeri chinensis
ATTCCTGCAGGGCTGAACTTGGTTGATTTAGGCAAGAGGACTAATGGATCTGAAGATCAGTGTCCAAAATTTAAAAAAAAAAAATATGTTATGAAGTAAAATAGTTTGGTAGTGGAAGGAAGAAAGACATGCTTGTTCAGCTGTAATATAAATCTTTATTTAGTCCCTATTTAACCATTCGTTACTATTATCTGAGTAGATTTCTTTCAAGTTCATCTTAGTGTTTTTCAAAAAAAATTTTTTTTGCATGTATATACTTCATATTTTAACTTCTGTAATGGCCTTCAGTCTCTGGTCTCAGATTGAAGTTATTTAATTCCCTATTTTTCTCTCCACACAACTAATCAATAACAGTATGGTCAGTTTTATATTTTTCAGCTTTCGTTTCATACAGTTATTTACATTTCTGTTACCGTATCCTTAATCATTCAACCCACCATCGTCTTTCCAGATTACTGGATGTAATCATGCTCTCATTAGTTTATGCTAGTTCTAGTGTAAACTTCACTATATGAAATCTGATTGTATTACTCCTGCTTTTCCATGTTGCATAATATTGTTTTAGGAAAGTGTATGAATTTTTACAAAAATTTTATAAGAAAGTCCATAATCTGAGGCTATTATTGAATACATGATGAGGGATACAGAATAATGATTCACATTTATTATTATTTTTAAAAGTTTATTTATTTCTTCCATAAGATAGAATTAGAGAGAAAGAGAAGACAGAACCCCTAATGGTTACGATGGCTCAATCCCTCCCCAACCCCTCCCCAGACTTTAGCTTGCCCCAAATCGTAAGCACGTGTGTGCTCAGAATATTCAGGGAAATCTACAGACTTGAAATCTGAACCTTCCCATAAGGAATTGCCTTACAGATCATTGTGCTTTACCACTATGTAACTCTGTTTCCCCTTTTTACATTTTAATATTTTCAATGAAAAAACTATTTATAGTAAATAAATCCTTGATATTTATCTTTCCTGTTAGACTATAAGCTCTGTGAAGAAAGAGATATCTATTTAATTATATGTCCTTGGTTTCAAGGTTCAGAGAAAGCACTCAAGACAGTTTTGCAATGACTAAATCAACAAAACTAACAGAGTTCTTTCCTCTGGTAACTCCTGTTTGAGGCTCGTCACCTTTTCTAAATGATTCTTTAATCAGTTTTGGGAAATTCCTGACTATTAACTCTTCAAATATTTTTTCGTGCTCCATAGTCGTCTCATTACTCTTGTAACGCTCATGACATACTTTAGAATATTTGATCATGTCCTATTGTTCTGGTCTTTCTCTGTGTTTCATGGTTTGAATGTTGTCTTTTTTTCTTTCTTTTTTTTTGGAGAGGTTTTGTCTATAGGGCATGTATGCTCACCATAAAGACGGATACAGAGAGACAGAAAGAGAGAAATCTCCCCCCAGGGGGATGGCCATGCCGCAATCCCTTCTCCTCCATTATCCTCTTGGGATCGTGTGCACGCACGCACACATGCCCAGCCTGAGTTTAAGCCACCAGGTCTGGGACTCGAACCATGGTTGACTACGTGGGAGTCCAGTGACATAGCCATTACACCAACTGCTGGTCCCATGGTTTGAATGTTTTCTGTTGACTTTGTTTTAGTTCTCTATTTATGTCTTTACTGTGTCTGACCTACTGTTCTAGTCATCAAATGAATTATTAATTTCAATTTATGTATATTTTAGTTTTAGAATGTCCATTGGATTTTTGGTTTTTGGGATTTATATTTGCCTAAGGTGAGCATGCTTGCCAAAGAGAGTCAGAAAAAGGGAAAGTAAGAACTCACATAGCACCTGCACCCCATCCCCAAGGGGAGAAGGGAATGACCATACCATGATCCTTTCTCCTCCATGCTCCTCTTGAGATTTTGGGCACGTATACACACATGCCTGGCATGATTTTCAAGCTGCTATGTGTGAGACTCAAGTTCTGGTTGGCTATGTGGGAATCCAATGCCTTAACCACCATGCCACCTGTTGGCCCCGCCACTGGATTTTTTAATAGATCTCAATTTTCTCTTGAATTTTTAATCCTTCTTCTATTAAAAGTATTTGCCCTGAATTTTCTCTAATGAAGTTGAGTGGTATATTAAAATACAGTATTGTTTTACTCATTTAAATTTGTGAACCATTTGTATGCCTGCTATTCTTTCTGTTGTTAATGATTTCCAATTAATTTTATTTTTAAAGTATGTCTCATAAGTTTTTAGTGGGTTCTAGACATTGTGGCGATAAACTTTAGAGGTTCAAGAAACTCATTTTCCTACAAGAAGCATGATTAGTGGGCAGATAAAGTAAAAACTTGATTTAGAATATGAAAGGGCAGATCTAATTTCGTATGGCCTGTAGTATTATGGGATGGTTTTTATTGGGATTTTAATGAAATTATAAATTGTTTACCAAACTCCTCTAAATTAACTGGACTTGAATTCCAAACTTATCTCCCCAGCATCATGTAGTTGAAATCTTTGCTAAATTCTTTAGCTTCCCAGATGGTGCTTTCTTCTGGAGTACATGTTTTGGTTCCAATTAATGCTTGATTGAAATGTATGTGCATATTGTGTATCCCCTCAATTTATAGCTACTCTTTTATCTCTAAATTTTGGATCTTGTTTGTTCAATCAATTTACTAAAGATTCTCTTTTCTGTTTGAACTTTATTACCAGTATGATAGCATAAAACTGAAAATTGTTGTTAGAGAAAGAGTAGGATAATGTGGAACTTAACTGCTGTACCTGTCTTCTTCTAAGGATGGTAAAAATTAAATGTATCTCTTCTTTGGATGCTTTCCAACATTTTCAAATCATTCTTGCTATATACTGTATCAAGTATTTAGGGTTGCCATAATGAAGTACCAAAATTGGGTGACTTCAAACAACAGATACTCATTGTCTCACGTTTTTAGAAGCTAAAGTCCAAAATCAAGTTGTCAGCCAAGCCATGCGGTCTCTGATGGCTTACAAAGAAGTGTTTACTTGCCTTGTGTTGTCTCTGTAGTTGCTGACAATCCTTGGATTTCCTTGACCCAAAGATGCATCATTCAATTCATGTGGCATCTCCTTGTGTGTGTCTTCACATCATCTTCCTTCTGTATATGTCTGCCTCTATATTCATTTTTTCTGTAAGTACACCAGACATATTCACTTAAGAGTCATCTTAATGACCTCATTTTAATTTGATTGTTTCTGTGAAGGCTCTTTGCACAAAGTTCAGGTACAAGAAAAAGCATGACAGAAAATGCAATGGTAGTTACATGGAGGAAAGGGCAATGAGAGAAAAATTATGGAATGAGGAGGTATTTTGTCCTATTATGAGTAACAGAAACATAGGTTAACACATATATAAAAACAGTGAATTTAGAATTAGTTTAGTGCATTTTATACATCTAACGGCCTGTAAAAAAAAAAAAAGGTGTTACTCTCGGTGGCTCTCTCCAGGAACAGCAATTATCTTCAGAGGTAAATCAACCCTACAGGCTGGTTTCATCTCCAGGTCTCTGTCCTTTCTGAGACCTTGGTCATGGAATTTTTTTTTTGGAGAGATTTTCACTATAGGGCACGTGCGCTTGCCAGACAGACAGAGAGAGACATAGAGACAGAAAGCGAGAAATCACCCCCCAGGGGGGATGGTCACGTCCCAATCCCTTCTCCTCCATTCTCCTCTAGGGATCTTGGGCATGCACACACACACACCCAGCGTGAGTTTTAAGCCACCACGTCCAGGACGCGAAACGCTGTCGACTACGTGGGAGTCCAGGGACATAGCCATTACGCTAACTGCTGGTTCCCGGAATTTTGTATTATTGAATTGGGTTTCGAGGCCTTCGAGTATTTTTTTTTTTTTAAGGAGAGAGTGAATTATCCAGCTTTTAAAGTTATAATCAGCATGATAGGCTGAGTTACTTAATTTGCCATTCTGAAAACTAGAATGCTAACCACTAGGAATCCTGGTAACCATAGAGAACCTTGGTAGATAATCATGTTTAATCTATTACATCTATCCCTGGAATCTTCTTGCTGATTTTGAAAATTGAGTGAAAACTGGCTTTTTCTTTTATCAAGGCTTTCCTAAGATTCCTATTTTATCATTTAACCAGATAAATTTAATTCTTCTTAAGTAGTATGATCAGATTATTTGTTTCAGCATGACATTATCTTTCTCTTCTGGAAAAATCACAACTCTCCCAGCTGCCTTTACTTTTTCAGTTTGTGTTAATTTGACAATTACAAAATAATAAAGAAACAATCCCTATGATTAAATTAGTCCCTCTTTTGAAATAATTTGTTGGTTTAATATCTATCCTCTCCTAACATACATTACTAGTTCTTTATGAATGTGTTTTAATTTGAATGTAGTTTGGAGATGTCTCTAAGAATTGTTTATGTGCATGAGTTTTGTAGCAGCAACTGAACAATAAACTCTACTTGTAAGAAATTGCATTGTGTTCTCCTCCAGTTCACATATAACGCACAATGCCCAGCATCAGTTCTTAACCATACAATAGGCATTCTAGAAAGTCTGTTGACTGTGTAACATACAAGAATATTCAAGTTTCTTGTCTCTTGCTGAATTCAATGAAATAAGGTTAACCCTTAGCAGCAATTCTAAATGTTGTTTCATGAGAATAAATAGCCAGGCTAATTTTGAGCTTTGCAAGAAGTGTGTTGAAGGGACAAGACCTAGTCAGATGCTTCAATTTATGCACTAGCTACCTTTGCTCTTCAACGTTGATTTAGAACCCTTAAGTTTCTAAAGCAGACATTATTGGAATAATACACTAAACACATTTCAGCTATGCCCACATTTGCCATATAAAATAGATATTATTTAGATAAAACTTAGCTCCAGAAGGAGAATAAAAACTTGGTTCTAAAATAGCTAGATAAAATAGCATTACTTTTATTTACTCATTAACTTGGCAATTAATCTACTGAAGGCTACCAAGTGCTAGAAACTGTTTTAGACATGGGACCAGCAGTTAGCATAATGGCTATGTTGCTAAACTCCCATGTCGTCCACTGTGGTTTGAGTCCTGGATCAGGTGACTTAAACTCACACTGGGCATGTGTGTGTGCATGCCCGAGATCCCGAGAGGAGAATGGTGGAGAAGGGATTGCGGCATGGCCATTCCCCTTGGGGAGGGTGATTTCTCACTTTCTGTCTCTCTATCTCTGTCTTTCTGGTGAGTACACATGCCCTATAGCAAAAACCTCTCCCCGCCCCCCCAAAAAAAAGAAAGAAACTGTTTTAGACAATGGATGGAAGATTACCTTTATAGGACTTACACATCAGTAGCAGAAAAAAAAAACAATTAAAAATTATTTACTGTATTTATAGTAGCTATAAATTAAGAAAAAGTTGTATGGAATGAGGGATTATGGTAATTAATGTAAAAGAGTTGCATATAAAAGGGGAACTACCACAGATAGATTGGATAGGGAAAGCCTTTGTAATTTTGTCATCTTTGAACACAGACATGAATAAAATGAAGGAGCAAGTCATGGAAAGATTGAGGGCTTATTCTAGAAGTAAGAATAGTAAGCATTAAGGTACTATGTAGAAGTAAGCCTTGATATATTACAGGCAATGTGGATAAACTATAGTATGGAAAGAGAAATATATTAAGAAATGAGATTTGAAATATAGATAAGAGCTAGACCATGAAAATAAAGATTGGGAGATTTAATTTTTATTCTCAGTATGTGGGAAAGTCATGGAAATATTTTAGATAGGTTAGTCATAAAATGTAATATGATAAAGGTTTTCAAAGTTCCCACTGGTTACTGTATAGGAAAAATGTAGAAGCCATGGGGTAGGTTATGAGTAGTTTTGAAGGAATATAAGTAGTTTTGAAGGGCTATAAGGTGACTTGGAGTAATGTGCTGGCAGTGGAAGTAGCTGAGATGTGAGTAGGTTCAGATGATATTTCCAAGCTAGAACTGGGCACAGAAAAGCAGAAAAGCAAAGACTGAAGAATGACATGCAGGCTTAGTTTTATGTAACTGAATAAGAAAGGTATTACTTATTGAGTTAAAAAACAAGGGTAAAAACACATTGAGTTAGTACAGAGTTCTGCTATAGTTATGATGCATTTAAGAACATCAGAAATACCCAATGGCAATACTGGGAGGGAGCTAATAAAAAAATAAGAATTTTAGAAAAGAAATTATGACTGGAGAGAAACATTTAAGAGTGATGGAGTTGGGTGAGAAAAGCTAAAGTGCGAATATAAATATATAGAGAGAGAGTTCAGAACTTGGGATATCCTAGCATTTAGAAGTTTAAAAAGGTATACACCAGGAAGAGATTAGACTGTTGGTAGTAAAAAAATGTCGAGAAAATCAAGTGAAAAAAGTGTTCCAAGAAACAAGATGCAATCACCTGAGTTGAGTTCTATGAAGAACTTTGAAGGGATAATCATTCACTCATTATTAGTTTGGCAATATGAAGGTTTTAGGTAACCTTAATAAAGGAGGATTTAGTTGAAATTTAATAAATATTAAATTTATTTCACGCCTCCCCTTCTTCCCAACCCACAGATATTATAGTAAGATTATGTGTTGATGAAAAGGGTCCAGCAGACAGGGATAAACACATGAAATGTGGACAGTTCTTTCATTTTTACCATTAGAGAAGTCAAATGTATATGGAAATATTTTTAGGAAAGTCTATTCACTCATTAGAAACAGAATGATCTGTTAGGAGAAACCAGACAGAAGTGCTAAAAGTAAGTGAAATAATCTAAATGAAAAGTGAATTAATTAGGGAAATACAATCAGAATGCCCAGCTGCATATCCACTTGATATTTCTCATCATATATTTATGTGACATTATTCACTGTAGCTTTCTGTTTGCACCTCTTTTCTTTTTAAATACAAAATCCATTTGTGTAATAGATTTAATCAGGATTGAGTTTGTCAAGAAAATAAAACAGAAAGATAAGGAAATTTGTAGACAAAGGAGTAATTATAATGATGGGACACCTAGACATGCTGGAATCTAATATGCATTAGGGAAGAAGTGAAGTCCTGAGGCTATTATGTATAGGGGAAAGTTGTAATGATTTTAAGATTTCAGCAGGGTCAAAGACATTTTGGGGTGCAGAATACTTGAAGTTGAAACTTTGGCAATCATGCAGTTATTACAATGTGTGTAATAAAACTATACAAGTCAGTAGCTGAGATAAGGAAATACAAGTGGCTGAAAGACATGAGGGTCAGAGTTTGAATAGGTAATTTATATAGATGTTAAAATAACTAATATTGATTGTAACAGTAGAGAAACATAGTGACCCATATGCTAAGGCCAATTCCATCATTTATGTACTAGATATCTTCTTCTTTCATATACTCAAGATATGAAACTAGAAAAATTTCCCCTCCATCTAATACCTCTCCTTTTTATAGCATCAACCTTCCAAGCATACAAATATGCTTTTTTTCTCATCAAAAAATCAAAACAAAATGATGCAATAAAATAACATAGAAAATCTTTTGACTTCAGTCTTTTCTAGGTTCATCTTTATTTCTCTACTTTTTTTTTACAGCAAAACTTCTCCAAACAATTGTCTATATTTACTGTTTTCAATTAATCGCTTTCTGATTTCTCAGTTAGACCTGTACCAATTGCATTTTTATACAAATTATCAATGAAACAGGAAGAATGGACAAAACTTGGGTAGACAACTACAAAGAAATATTATAGTCTGGTGTGAGCTGAAAGATGTTCAAATTTTTGAGTAAAGGGAGTATATATATTCTTGAAATAGTGATGAGAATAAAGGGATTACCTTGCAGACTTTCTATTTTGTGTCACGTAGTAAAAAGAGCAATTACTACTTGTGAGAGGCAGGAGAATCAGAGCCCTCATGAGAAAGTCAGGTTTTATTATAATGAAACAATAAATGGAATGTTTGGAAATTTGCATTCAGGTTATCGTATGTTTTGTTGATGGCAGATTTCGACTTTCAGAGAGAATATTAAAAGAGTTTCGAGTTGTGATGGGGCAGAGTATTGGGTCAGATTCAGAAATATGTGGAAAAGAGTATTGATGAGTATTGATGAATGATCTAGAAGGATTGGGTTTTCGTTGACTGAAGAAAACAGGGAGGTAAACCATGATGAAATTGGACTAGATTGTCTCTTAGGGGAAGTTAGTAATACTTATAACTATAGCTTTCTTTGGGGGATTCACCTTGCAAAGTGACATCGTGGTACTTGTAAGAGAGAGACAGGAAGCTGATAATTGTGTGTATTAAGAACATAAGCCTATGGGCTTCTCATAAGTCAGCTGAGGATTAAACATGGGCCAAGACCAAGAGAAGGTTGGATCCAACCATGAGCTTTGGAGCACTGGACACCTAACTTTTATCCAATACAATCATGAGATGCATAGAGGCAGTGGGTGGTGTTATGACAGTGGAAACACATGGATTGTGATGGACATTCTTTAAGTCCAGCTTAATGTGCTCACAGGACATGCAGTTGGAAGCACTTCTTTGTTCATATCTAGGCTCTGCCTCTTACTATGGAGGATATTAGTGTCTGTTTCTTCACAAGTAAAATGAGACCATAACAGAATGAAACTTACAGGGTTATGAAAATTGCACTAACATATGTATGGCAGGTAACAGAATGCCAACCACCAGGAAATACTAATATATGTCAGATAGTTGATAATTATTGGAGAGCTACATCACTACTGTCTCACGGTGGGCGAAGTGAGATCATTGCATCTCAGAATAATAAAGCGCTTAGAGGCAATTTAGCCCAAGGAAATGAACTCAGCCCTGAAACTATGGGCTTCTTATTTTACTTATTTCATATCAGAAACAAATATTTACTGAGAGCACAGTCTGAATTTTTTGAATCAAAATTTACAATATAATCTATTGATTTAACAATTCATCTAAAATGCAAGCTATATGAGAGCAAGGAAGCTGTTAGTTTTTTTCATTACTGTATCTCAAAGAACTTGAACGTTGTCTGGCATTATAGCAAGAATAGTTTAGTGTATTGCTTAAGGGATAAAAAATGGAAAAATTCTTTGTGATTTGATTACTGTGCTAATGCGGACAGCCTGTAACTCCTTATCTAAGTAAGTATAATTTGAGCTATGGCATGGTGACAAAGATTATCCTTAAGTACAAGCAGTTGAGTGATCATTTTGAGGATGGTCATGAGAAGGACTGAGTAAAAGAGATCTGCAACATCTGTTCAAATTATTAACTAGCCTGTCCACCAAAGGAAAAGAAAAACAAATATACTAGAAAAAAAAAAAAAAAAATACTGACAGTAACTACCATGGTACTTAGTTTAAACTCATCCCTTGCTAGAAGTAACTTATGCTTATTAACTCAATTTTACTGAGAATTCTAAACAATATTCTATAATCAATAATTATATCCACTATCACCACCAGCAGCAACATCACCATTATCTTCATCATTTCCATTTTGTAGATGAACAAAAAGAAGTACCAGGATAAAGAAGTTTCCCAAGATCCCCTAGCAGCTAACTTGTTGATATTTGACATAATCATGATTTGGATCTTGGATATTGGCTTCTCTATTCCTTGTATTTGACCACAATATTGCGTTTTCTCTCTTGTTCACTGTCTAGCATGCTGCAAAAACAGTATCACCATCTTTCTCTTCTTCATACTGAAGGGAAAAGTGAAAATGTTAGCGACCACTGTTTTCTAAGTGACAAACAGCACACAGTGAAAGTTTATGTTATTTCTGGTCCTTACATAAATTCTCTGAGGTGGGAATAATTGTTTTTTTCTCTAAATATAAGAAACAGAAGCTAAGGAGGTCATAATTGCCTCAAAGTTACAGAATTAAGTTATATAGCTCAAAAGTCAGATATCTATCTGTGGCATCATATTTAAAAATGTTCATTGGTAGAAGACCTTTTTCTTCTTTAAAGTTGATAGAAATTAAACATGTAACTGCTTCACTACAGGTATTTAATTCAGTTTATAAATTTATATCAAATACTTAACATGTTAGTAAATCAAAAGATCTGATCTAATATGAAAATTTTGTGAACTTTGGTTGTATTTCTATCTGCCTGAGTTCTGAATATCTCTTTTATTTGGGAAAAATTCTCCACTATGTAAATCCTAGCCAGAATCTAGGCTTTGTCTCTGATTACTAGAGCTGAAGAAACCCTTTATTCTCCATCCCCAGGCTGCTGAAGCTCAGGCCTGTGGTCAAGGTTCTGCTCATCAGAATAGGACATTGAGAGAACTGTGTAAAAATCAAGGTTAGCTGAAAATTTTCTCAAGAGTAAGCACTGGGGTTAAGAATCTACCTTGTGGGTTCCTATACAAATTGCTTCCATCTTTCAACCTTGGCCACAATTGTAGTTGGCTGGCTTCCCTAAGTCCTTGGCATCTTTTTGAGATGGGTTCTTAAATTTCCTATGGATCCAATGAGTCATCTGATATCTTTCAATAAATTCATTTCCCACGCAAGTTAAGCAAAATGCTTTTTGATGCTTATACCCAAGAACTCTGACAAATTCATGGAGATAAGGAATGTTTGGATTTAGAAAAAAAAAATAATCATTTATGGTAAGAGTCAGAAGAAAAACATAAAATGCTATAAAGGAGGAGAATCTGACAAGATAATTAGGACTGGTGGAGTAGTTGATCTTAGAGTTGAATACTGGAAGACGAGCATAAGAAGGAAAAAATCAGTTTAGGCGAGAAGGGAAAAGTCCATATTGACTGGACATAACACGTGTGAATGTAAGGGGCAAATAAGGTTATACTAAAAAGTCTCATTCTACTCCTTTCTAAGCCTAACCATTACACATGTGATCTTTCATTTATTACCTTTCCGACTTCCTAGCTTTTGCTTTCTTCTTCATATTTTCCATGTCTGTCTTTACTGTCAGATACAAATGACTCCATCTACCAACATTCTCTAACCTCTGTATATCTTAAAAAGAAAAAAATGTAATATTTACACCATGTTTTCTCATATCCCAGACTACTTGTTCTTCCTTTTCTTTCACCATTAAATGTCTTTTAATAATAGACTACATTTTGGAACCAGTAGTTAGCGTAATGGCTATGTCGCTGGACTCCCACGTAGTCGACCGCAGTTTGCGTCCTGGGCCCGCTGGCTTAAAACTCACGCCGGGCACGTGTGCGTGTGTGTCCAAGATCCTAAGAGGAGAATGGAGGAGAAGGGATTGCGGCGTGACCATCCCCCCTGGGGGGTGATTTTCGCTTTCTGTCTCTATGTCTCTCTCTGTCTGTCTGGCGAGCGCACGCGCCCTATAGCAAAAAAAAAATCTCTAAAAAAAAATAGATTGCACTTTAGTTTTTCCATCTCTTTCATATTTGCTTCTCTTCTTTTTTTATAAATACAGGTACTATAATGTCTTCTCCATCCCTTTTCTTCCATCCCCAGATGTAACCACTGTTCTTAATTTCTTAGGTACCATCTCAATGCCTGCATTTGTGTTTATGATAGTTATGAAGTATATGTATTCATAAATAATATGTACCTTGATTACTTACGGGCTTAATAAGTAGAATCACCCTGTATGTATAAATTTAAAATTTGCCTTTTTACACACACACACAAACATATATATATATAAAATACATATGATATATATTATGACATATATATACACACACACACAATTCATCATTTAAAATCCATCCTTACATTTGCTGCTGTCACAGCCCATATTTCTTAAAATTCCCTCTTGTGGAAGTACATCTTTGTTGAAAGCTTAGTTTCTTTTTGTTGTGTAAATGTAGGTGTTTCCTCTAAAGGTCTGTTCTTGGTTTTCTTTTTCTCTCTCCCTGACAGTCTCATTCATATCATGGCTTCATATCCCAAATGACTCTCAACTATACTTTCGGTTGGTTTCCTATTGTCCGCTGGACATCACCAGCTGGATGTCATACTTGACCTAAATTTACACCTTTTCCTCTCAAATTTGTTCCTTTATCTGCTTCCTATATAATAAGTGGCAGTGGCACCATCTTAACGAACAATCATTCAAACTCAAAAGCTTGGAATGATTTATAAGTCCCTCGGGCCTCATCAGTTGCCAGAACCTGCAAATTACTGTTCCATTCATTCTGCCAAATTGGTTCCCACTGCCACTACCTTAGTTTAAACCCCATGACTTCTAGGCTTTTCACAATAGCATTACTTGTTTTCCTGCTTCTAAGTGTCTTTCCGCTTCCTAGGCATCCTCTGTCCTGCTTGATTAATTTTCCTAAAGCACAATTCTATTCATAATATTTCCCTGTTTGAAAGCTTTTAACAGCTCTCCATTGCCTTTAAAATAAAATCCAAACTCTTTAAGCTGGAATTCATGCTTCTCTGCAAATGGACTTGTTTTCCCCTCTGAACTAATTTATTACTTCTCTGTTTAATATGCCACATATGCCTATCAAATGGAACGTCTGGCTGTTTCTGTGCCAGCTTGTGTAGTCTACGTTAAATTGGGTAACAAAACACTCTAAAATTTGTATTTTAAAATTGAAAAACTTATTTCTCATATGATGTATGTCCTTATTTTAGGTCAACAAGGATGCTCTCTTCTCATCACAGTTACTCAAAGACTCAAGGTAAGGAAGTAGCTTCCCTTTTGAGTGTTACTGATCTCTATCACATGGCAAAGAGCTTTAGAGGGTTTTACACTAGCAATTAAATTGCATTCAACTCACAATTCACTGGCCATAATTAGTTACATGGCTGACTGTAATTAGTCTTTAGAGATACTAGGAAATTCCTAATGTCACCTGCCGTGTGAAACAGGAGAAGAAAGCCAGATATGGATGAACAGCCCTAATAACCATCACGGTTCCCTATACCATTTTCCATTCTTCTTCTTCTATAGACAATTGCTCACAAAACTTAAAATTCTTTTTATTCTCTTTTCCTTGTGCAGACCTTCCCTACTCTTTATTCCCAGCACAGTTATCACCTCTTCAATGAACTGTGTCCTAATCTTCCCAGATAGACACGTTCTCTCTGCTCTGATATACTATAGTCTCTTATTTTCAAGATAATCATTGTTATCTGTGGTTGCGCATTTAGAGCCTGGAGGTCAGGATACATAATTTATTCACCCTTGAAAACACAAGTTTTTTCAGTGAGTACATAAATTCGATAAATCAAATCAAAGTGTATCCCGAATACCTGGAGATGCATTATTTTCGAGGATGTGGGACTTATTATTCTATTACCTATTTATGGGGGGAGTGTTTTTTTTTCTCATTGTGTGTAAAATTGGATACTTAATACATATACACACATATATAAAATAAGTATATAACTACACATGCTATATATGTATATTTATATATCTTATGTATATATACATATAGTTAGCAGATCCTAGCTACTATAGTATAAATATAGAGTAAATTAATTATGAATCTGCCTTATTCTCACTCTGAAATTGCTGGCACTGCTGTTATAATTCTTTCCACTCTTCTTTTTTGATAAGCAATTTATTTGTCCATTGCCCTTTGATAATAATAACACAGTTTATGGATATTTTGCAAGTAAAATATTTAAAGAGGGTCCATAAGAGAAAACTAAACTGACAAGATAAAGTAGTGAAATTCTGTTCTTTCTTACTCCTTTTTTTTTTTTTTTTATTCAAAAACTTACTGGGGACTTACTTGTTCTATGTATGGTTCTATGGTAAAATATAAGGTTTGGTTGACACAGATCCCGCCTTGGGAGATCTTACAGTTCAAAAGAAAGAATGACATATTCATCTTCCCTCTAATAACTGGACTGAAAGTAACTATTTCTCTAACTATACACCCAACCAATTCCCTTTTAAATTTTAAATATCAACTTGGATATATGTCCCTGGAAATTCTTTCTTGATTTTTCAAGTTTTATCTACCACTAATAGTATTTTGGAGGGAGTAATTGTTTCTGACGGAAATAGCTCAGTTTTTACAGAAGAGATGATTGTGAAAAGGCTGAAGAATAGATAGAAGTCCAGAAAGAAAAACAAGAATGAAGGAAATTGTCCTCATCCAATGATAGCAAATGATATGTAGAACATTGGAATCTGTGGATAGATGAGTATTGCTGAAGCTTAAATTACAAAAAATTGTTCTAGGAAAAGAAGCGGGCAGGTGCACAGAAGCCCAGTTCTGAATGATCTATGTGCCATGCTAAAGAGAAGATTTCAAGAGGTGAAGAGACAGGATAAGATTTACTCTGTGTGTGTGTGTGTGTGTGTGTGTGTGTGTGTGTGTGTAGTTTTTGCCACAATCCCTTCTCTTCCATTTCCTGTCAGGAGTGTGGGCACACATGCACTCATGCCCTGCATGATTTTCAAGCTGCCAGGTCCAGTACTCGAACCACAGTCAGCCATATGGGATCTAGCTGCTGTAATCTCTATACCATTTGGGAGCCCCTAAGATTTAGTTTTTAAAACTTACACTTTTTCTGAAGTATGAAGAATAAACTATAGGCAAATGATACTGAAGACTATAAGGTGGAATTTCCAAATCTAAAGAGATCATTGGATTTTGTGGTAACCTGGGAGGAGGTTCAGAAAAGAGACTAGACATTTAAGAAAAAAAAAAAAAAAAGAAAGAATAAATGGTGAAAGCCTACTTGTAGTGCTCAAGTGAGGAACAAACAGAGAATGTTATTTCATTTTTTAATTGGAATGACTGAGTGGTAAAGATTACAAATACAGCACAGGAGGGAAAGACCTTTTGGGGGTTGAGTTAGTTAAGTTGGGAACCTCAGTATTTTTCTCTTAAGAATAAATGATAGATTGATATTTACTGTAAACAATAAAAGCATAGGAGTTGATTACAGGTTTTGAGTGAAGAGATACATTTTGAGTTGGGAAATGGGAGTCAAAACTGACAAAGATAAGTAAAACTTTCATGAGCAGTGGGAAGAGGCAAGCTGAACTTAAAGAGTAAAGATATTCAGTAGCCCATCTACAGAGCTGTGTCGTTTTCTTCAACCAAATTCAGAAACAGAGTTCAAGGGTGGACAATTGTGTGATTGATCCAGGGTTAAAGAGCTGAGCCCAAAGGATGTATGTGCAAAGGAGTTGAGGGTGTTGGTGACTCCAGTAGGGGAGAAGATCAGGCAACTAAGAAATAGCATGATCTTGTAAAGTGTTCTAAGGACTCTGCAATGTAAAAGAGCAGTTGTGAAGAAAGAGGTTCTAGGAAGGAGACAGAAAGTTAAAGTGTGATCAGAGAGCAGGCGAGCAAAATTTCTGAATTCAAAAGGAGAGAGCTTTTGGTTCTTGAGAATATCCAGAGAAGGCATGAGAGAGGGCAAGAGAGGAGTGGAGGTCAAGCTCTCTGGAATTAAAGGAATCTGAAAGTGTACTGGAGAGTTCTTCCATATGGACATTGAAAACTTTCAGAATAAGAGTAGGTAATCAGACAGAAGCAGACTGTGGTCTGGGTGACCTCTTCCATGAATATGCTATAACTGAAAGGCCAGCAGAGTACATGTACAAGGAGGCTATGATTTGTGAACAAGTACAGTTATCTTTGGTGTAGAAGGAGGATTTTCCTTTGGCCTGGAGTGTAGGCATATAAAGTTGTCAGATGAAACCCACACTTTCTTGAACAGAGAGTCAAAATTTGGAGGGACAGGACAAGGAGGACAGCTCCTCACACTCCCATTCTTATGGTACTGGGGCTAATAGAATAGAAGCTCTTCACTGAGGAATGCTGCAAAGAAAGTACTGCCTTTGGGGAAAAGCCAATTTTGAATTGGAGTAAACAGCTGGAAGGGACATTTTGTGTTCTGTAAAGAAGTTCGAGTGTGTAGTGTTTATGTCCTGAGACCAGTTCTTGAAAATGAGAGGAACCAAGGAGATGAAAGAACAAAACAGTTTATTAGTTTATTAAAATGGCCAAAGATGGCTTCTGTGTATCTGATGTTTCCTTCTCTACAGAAATTGGGACCAGTAACCCAAAGCCTGCTAGCACCAGACTAAAATTCTCGCACACCTAATTGTTTTAAATATACCCCAATAAGCACATTTTTAGCCATCTAGATTCTGCCTACTTCACATATCCTGTGAAACCGAACCCCAAATCTTCTAACTATAGAAAAGAGAAACCCCAAATCTACAAAAGACTTGAAATTGCTGCTGCCCTTAGGAATTCTTTGACTCTCCCCTTCTAGTGAAGGACATCACCTTGGCAGACATGTCTCTTCTCTAATCCTGCTTATCTCCCAGGAGGTTCCATTCTCTAATCCCTTTCTGGGTAGTGGACTTGTGTAGCTGCCTCTGGAAGGTATTTTGGTGGGAAGGACTTCTCATACCATCCTGTCTAAGCACCACCCAAAAAGGCCTGTTGAGTGTTACCGCCACTATTGGTCCCATCTCTTCCTTGATCGACCTCTGAATCCTTCAACTCACCACAGCAAAGAGGACAAAACAAAGAGCATGAGCAATTTTGACTTGAGTGCTAGTAATCAATTACTGCAATTAGTGGCATGGATGTATTTGATTAATCCTACCCTCCTAGATGCTAGGACCCAGTTATTCTGATGTTAGGACCAGTTGAGTGTTTCAGGTAAAAACCATCAGCAGAAATCTACAGGGTTCTGGGGACCAGCAGTGGTTCTTTCTGGTTTAAAATATGAGCATCAGATCAACTTAACTAAGAAAAATATAATGCTAAAATGAGAAATAAGAATGTCTTAATTCCGTTCCTTAGAGAAATAAAAGATAATCGTGGGGGGAAATGTGGTAATTAACTCTATATGTTTCAACCAAAGTGATATGTCCTGAAAATTTTTGTGTAAATTTACATATTGCAACATATCATATTTTATGAAAACTAAATTTTTGTGTAAATTTACATATTGCAACATATCATATTTTATGAAAACTATTGTTTTGGCAATCTTACATATATATATACATATATATATATATATATATA
>NW_006205007.1:3407750-3424493 GCF_000334495.1 Tupaia belangeri chinensis
TATATATATATATATGTTTATTTTGTAAAATAAAGCTTAAGTGTGTTTATTTGTTTAAAGCAAAACACGTAGGAAAGTTTTAAAATAATATGGGTCCAGCCAGTGGCATGGTGGTTGTGGTGACTGCATTCCACATGGCTGACTACGCAGTTAGAGTTCTGGACCTAGTGACTTAGGAAACACCAGGCATGTGTGTGTGTGTGTGTGTGTGTGTTTGTGTGCGTTCAAAATTACTAGAGGAGGAAGAAATAAAGAAGAGATTACAGTGTGACCATTCTCTATGGGGAGTTATTTCTCATTTTTTTTCTCTCTCTCTGTCTCTCTTCACACCCTCTGGCAAATTAAAAAACAAGAACAACAAAATAACATATGGAAATGAAGTGCTAATACAAAGTGATAGCGTAATGCATGTTTTGAAAAACTATATTATGTGCTGTGGAGATGCACAATTAATGTGAAGAAGAATTTAAAAAAATACAGAGATAGAAATACACTCGATATGGACTTAAAATAACCCATTTGATCCTTTGTACAAAATGTTTATTATGGTTCTCTTTGAAAAGGTTCCCTCTCCCAACTTTCAAGACATAACTAAGTATGTCTTTATAAGACATACTTATTAAGGAATATGGATTGAAGTTTATACATGTGCTTGCATATACATATGTATAAATATATATGTATACCTGTACGTGTGTGCATATTGTGTTTCTGTAAATGTGAGTATATGTTTGTGGTATATGTTTGTGGTGGGTAGACACATGGCAAGAAGTATTATAAATATATTTTCTGATCCATCTTAAATAGGAGGAACTAGAATTCTTAGGGATGGAATTTACTCTCATGAGACTGACAACCTAATTAATGTCCTCTCACATTGCAAGGGTTCCAATTATATTCCAATCTGTGCTGGCTGTGTTTCCTTTGGGTTTGAAACTTCTATTACATTAGCAGAGAGTTAACCAGTCTGACCCAAAAGGTGGAGTAAATAAGGCCTTGAATCATGTTGATTCTCAATACAGTCAAGAAGTCATTCTGAGGGGACAAAACACTTCAGTGTTTGTCAGGTGGAGGTGAATTTAGTTAGGGCAAGGATGGAGGATGGAGACCAGGAGTTCAGGGTCAGGGAATACTGTCAAGCTTCATTTCTTTAAGTTTTTAAATGCCCACCTGAACTCAAGTCGGATCTCATAAATCTCGGTGTGGAATCCTACAATATACCATGAGTAGCTTTAACCAAAATCAGAGTTATTAACCTCTTGTAAAATCCTAATCATTGCCCTCTGTTTTAATTTAGTGAAACAGGAAGAAGATCATAATTCAAGTCCTTTGCTTTGTATTTTAAACTGATATTCGAAAACATGGCTGTATTACGGGTTTGTCTGCTGAACTTTCTTAAACTGATTTATTTTCTAAATTGAATGTATACTAAAAAGCTGTGTTGAATCAAAAATTTTAGTAGAAAAAAGACTACTATATTTTAACGCAAACCGTGGATAGGTCAACCTGAAGGCTTCTGTCACACTTTTTGAAAGTTTCTTTGTCAGTAATGCACATTCTTCCTAAGAATAGAATACTAATAATTTCTGCCTGCAGAGAATCGTGGAGGCTCGGTAGTTAATGAAAACTAACTATGGAAAAGAACTAAATCCAACACTTTCTGCTGTCTAATTATCTCAGCATAATTAACTGTTTGCTAGATTTAGTGCCCAAATCCTTTTTTCCAAACTTAAATTTCATAGTCCTTTTGATTACACAAATATGATAGTCTATCATACATGTGAACCAGAGAGAGCACATAAGGAATAATTAGATTCACCTGGATTCCTTTCTTTCTTTTCCACTTCATCTCCGCCCCCTAAGCTTCGCATGCAAATGTAAAATATTGCTTCTCTGCAGACAATCACACCATCATTATTTCTTCCTTCTCACTAAAATGCAACCTCTAAGACGCGTCTAAATAAAAACAAAGAAATCACACATTTGAAGATAATTAGTGCCTTTGCTCAAGAAAGATATATCCATTCTCTAGACATGTTTCGCTGTCCGTAGCAATCAGTGCTCCTCATTTGGGTATCTCCACACTTGAACAGAGGTTCACAGTCTACACCCCAATGTCTTATTTCATTATTTCTTTTTTTAAAAAATTCTCAGGGAGCAAAAGAGCCAAGAGCCCCGTACACTTTCTTCTTGACCACTACTGCAAGTATGATTAAAGCCATAGAAAAGGCCAGTAAATGAGAAAAATGCAAATGTTCCTCCTATTCCATTGCTGTTTTGACACAGCAATTAGATTTGTGCAGAACGGCAAGATTGTTCCAATTCTATTCTCCCAAACATAAGTCTTAAAAAAAGAGGTTACATTTGTGACTGTAGCTCGTGGAGCATCCAATCTGGCATCCTGAAAATCCATATGTAAGCCACACTTATATCTTAAACCTGTCAAACAAATAAATGTACAGAAGCAGTAATTTATGTACTTTATAGACTGTTTTGCCCTTTTAGAGCAAAAGCCTAATTTTCAAGTGTTGCTATTTTAACTTCTGGCAGTGCCTGGGAGATAACTGAGGTTCAAAATGTGAGTTTTACAAGTAAAATGTGATTCAAAAATTGATTTACCCTGTTCTCACTACATGTGAGACAGAGAAGAGAAATGCTGGGTGTTTGGGAGCTTTAGGCAAGGGGAAACATATTGCTAAGTACAGAAGCCACGCAAAACTTTGCGGGTTTTCAGTTTTGAAGTGAACTTGAGCCTTTCCCAGTTCAAGTTCTGTTTAGGGCCGGCAAAACATGACTTTCTGATTCAAAGAAATAAGGCTTAAAAAGGCTTATAAAACAGGCTCACAGGCTTCTTGTACATCAAATAGCTCTTACACAATGGCATTTAGATGATTTAAGTGTAAATGAATCAAAGACATATGGATTGCATTTCCCTTGAAATACGCATGGGTTTTAAAATGAAGGGAAAACACACTTGCCAAAATCCTTTTTGGGTTGTGCTGCATCAAAAACATTTGGAAAATGACTTTAAATGTTTGGAAGAACCCCAGACAACGGGTTCAACAACCCCTGGAGATTAAATCAGTGTCCTTCATCCCATGATAACTAGACCCCTGTTTTGCAAAGACATTTCTTAAAAATGTCAAGTCCCAAACCTGACACTCCTGGAAACTGATTTTCTTGATGTTTGAATTGCTAATTCAATGATAGGGTCTTATTATGGAGTCTTCCCCAGAGATCAGGAATCCATTTTGTGCTAGTTAAGACACCAGAAGCCCATTTTAATTTTACCCAATTTTTCAAGTGTGGTTAAGAATGCAAGTTCTCTCTGTCCTGGAGGTAAAAACGAATGCTTCTAGGGAGCCAAAAGGAAATCAAGTTTTCAAGCTGAATGAGAAGACTAAATGATCAGAAGATAAAAATGGAAAATTTGTTTGTTGTAAATGAATTCAGGCAGGAGTTCTGACATCATATGGCTGTTAGCATACTTTCGTTAAAAAAAATAAAAGGAAGAAAGGAACAGAGAAAGGAAAGAAGAAAGGAAGGAAAGAAGCAAGCTGGGTCTTAAAGTCTTTAGAGCTGAAAAGTTATTGTGAGTGATACGTAGAAATAAATTAGGTTTACCAGAAATAGGTAGTTTCAGAGAATACCTAAGCAGCAATAAGAATGAAATACCAAGTACAACACATTTAAAAAGACTGATGTGCAGGGAGACATGTTGAAATGAATGAAAAATGGGTTGGCACAAGTGATAAACAAGGCATCAAAAGAAACTTGGGAAAGGGCGCTGTATTTTTTGAAAGAAAATGTATTCGATGCTGAAATAAAGACAAAAGGAGAAAACAGCACAGTACCTACACTGAAAGAAGGACTGCAGAGGTACCCAGCAGCCGAGGGAAGTGTGACAGGAGACCCTCGAAACCGTGTGAGGGGCTGTGATTTCAGTCTGTGCAGCTCAACAGCTTCTGTTAAAAAGACTAGATCAACTTTCTCATGCCGTTCTGATGTGAGAGGAAACACAGCTTGCAAAATTGTTTAATGACCTCCTGATAGGAAGGTTAACAGGATTATCATGCAGTTCACTGGAGGATGGACAGCGACGCTCAGCGTGTCCCGCGCTCAATGTGTAATTCCAATATTCTCCTTTACAGGGAAGTGTAAAATCATTGTTCTGCTGAGAGGCGTTAGCTGGAAAGTTGGGATGCTTTTAATGAGGGAAGTTCAACATGAAAGGAATAGAAAGAAGGGAAAGAAATGGGTACAAACTCCTGAGCTCTTTCAGCTTAATTCTGCCCTATTAATTATGAGAGTGTTTGGGGGGTGAGCCCTCTGGAGGTTTCAGCTTGCTGTGGTCTCCTCTCATTTTGGACTAGGCTGCTTGCGTCCTGGGTAACTAGTGTGACTTTCTCTGAGACGTGTTGCTGTTCCTCTGCTCCGCTCTGCAGCCATTTTCTTGTTGAAGTGTGGAAATGCTGTCTACCCGTCCTTCTGTGATGCAGAGTACGGTACGATAGTGCTTTGCACTGTTGGTATCCTGTGGAGACTAACAAGAAGGGTCTTTATGACAGCCTGGCTTCTGATGGCTGTGGTATTAGTAGCAGCTGGATGATGGGGAAGGAAAGAAAGCAGTCCCACGAATACTCTGAGTAGTGTTCATCATTTGGGTAGAAACATAAACTGTATCTTTTCTCTTTTGAGAACCCATTATTTTTCCCCTAGACTGAGATTCTCTGACTTTTGAAAAATGTAATAGGGTCATTAGTGCCAGGTACTGTACAAACAACCCTAGAATCTTAATGACTTTACCCACTAAGCTTTTCCTTCTATCATAGCTAATGCCACAGACTATGCTACTAGTTTGTAGCATCTCTCTATCCCTTCATCTTGTGGCAGGATCATCTCCTACGGCCACTTCAGTGTCCTTTGCTGAATCATTTGTATTTAGCTGACTGGCTCACAAAGCATGAGAAAGATTGCAATTTATGAAGTAAGTGAACCTTATTCCCATGACATGGCCCCAAATGTAATGGCAAAGCATGCTGGGCAATGTAGTTTTCTGCATGTGCAGGAGGAAAAGTGTGATTGGTGGGTATTTAACCCACTTTTACCATCTTCACTATGAAACTTTGGATCCTAATGCAAATTAACCATCAGTGGGTCTATATTCCCAGCCTTTCCCACTCATTCGGGTGTGTCTGAGTTCATGACCATTATTTAATGTGGAGACTGAAGTAGATTATTTAAATAGACATAGATAATAAGTGACAGAATCGTAATGTAATTCAAATTTGCCTGAATCTCATGTTACCTTCTTCCAAATTTTACACTTTGAAGAGAGGCAGCAGGAGTGATGCTAGATTAGAAAGAACCTGAGTTCTCTGCTTTAAACCCCTGGAGCCCTCTGAGATATCAGAACTTCACTGCATCAAAGATTTGGTTCAGTTGACACCATATTTAACAGTAGTTATGATTACTCTTCCCAGGGTCATAGAGGAAGCCCTGAGGTTCATATTGTCTCATGGTGGCAGGGAAGTAAAATGCTTTGGGAAATAATGAACACTCCCTCCAAACTGGACACAGAAAAATGATCTTGTCAAATGGCCTGAGAGAGTGTCTTTACCACTTTTTTTTTTTTTTTTTTTTTTTGGTATCGTTACCTCTTTTTTGACCAGAAGACCAAAGGAAAAGTCCAGAGAAAGCCATGGAGAAGGAAAGACAAAATTGAGCCTATATTTTAGCTTTATGCTTAAATTGTAGCTTTGTTTTTTAGCAGCTTTACAGGTATAGACACATTCTTAACCTCATAGAGCTTGGTTTCTTGTTAGTAAAATGGGGGTAGTGAGACTTAGCTCCCAAAGTAATAAGAATGAAAGAATTTACACTCGTAAACTATGCCTAGCAAATAAGATGCACTCTAACTAAGGACTACTCTTTTTTTTTTTTTTTTTTTTTTTTGTATTAGTAGTCTTCCTTTTACAAGTGTGATATCAAGGGGAGACATCATTTTAGAAAGACATTTCTCCTGGGTGCTTTAGAAGGTTGATGAAGCAAAATGGTAAGAAAGTGAATTTGCTTTTCTTTTTTTTAATTTACATTTTTAAATTTCATTTTCTTTTATACATTCAATCACATTATTTAGCTTACAAAGTGAATATTTCAACAGGTGAACATTTCTCCCTAGTCCAATTGATAAATCTCTAAAATATCTTCAACAGATAATACCACATTTCTTTGTCCCATGAATGCTTTGCCTCTCTATTTTTCTTCTAAATGTTCTTCCTCAGAAAATACTCTTTCACCTTTTCAACAAACAATCCATTTCTTCACATTTACCTGTCCATTCCTTTAATACTTTAATTCATCCTGTCAAACCTTTACCAAATATATTTTGACTACTGGCAAAATACTGTAGTGAACACCGAGGAAATCCAAAGTGGGTAACATGTCCCCTGTTCTCAAGATCTGTGTCCTCTAGTAGACATATGCAAAATCATAAAAATTAAAGGTACAATATGATAAATGACACAGACAGATTTAAATTAAATATGGCAGTAATGCAGAGAAGAAAGAATAAAGGGAATATGAAAAGCTTGAGAGAATCAGCAACATTTGCATGAGGACTTGAACATGGGTGGCCCTGGGATTTTCTGTTATCAGAGGCATTTCAGAGCAACGATATAATAGGCAGGAGGTAAGGGCATTTCTTCTGAAGCTATGTTTGCATTGCATGAACACCAATTTTCTTAGAATATTTATTATTCAGTAAGGTAACTCAGTTTTCAAAGAGGCATTTATTTATATTCATAAAACTATATAAATTTGAAAAAAATCTTACGAAAACATGGTTTACTTTTTACTTGTTTACTAAAATGTTGCTAATAATTATTATTTGCAGTTCATTTTCTTGATGTGTTAGTTAAATGACAGAAATTAATTTTCTCATAGTTGTCAAAAAGAAAAATCTGGGATTGGGTTGCCAGTGTGGTAGGTTCTCGTGAGGACCCTTTCCCTGGATTGCAGATGGCTGCCTTCTTACTGTGCTCTTACATGGTGGACAGAAGGCTCTGGTGTCTCTTCCTTGTCTCATAAGGCTATCACTTCGATGGGATCAAGACTTCCCATGTAATGACCTTGTTCAACTTTAATGACCTCCTTGAAGGCCCCATCTCCAATTAGTGTACCATCGAAAATTAAGGTTTTAACATTTAAATTTCAGGGGAATGCAATAGCAGGGGCTTATGGAAGTTCACTTTTGGTGCTCTTGTTTATCTTGGAAACATGAATAGGATTCCATATGAGGACACATTAGAGAGGTAATAGAAGTGGCATCGTTTGCTTTACCAAGTCATGTTTCAAAGTTGTCACAATTAAAAAGCTCAAATTTCCCATTCTAGTCTGATTTATATACTATTCAACTTAGATCTATTTGAAATAGTGAACTAGTTGACCTCAGGCTGCCATTTTAGATAAATCTATTAAGATTCTCATAAGAAAAAACCCATATGGTTTTTTTATTTTTTTTTTTTTTGGAGAGGCTTTTGCTATAGGGCGTGTGCACTCACCAGAAAGACAGAGAGAGAGAGAGAGACAGAAAGTGAGAAATTACCCCCTAGGGGGGATGGCCATACCGCAATCCCTTCTCCTCCATTCTCCTCTTGGGACCTTGGGCATGCATACACGCACAGACGCCCGGTGTGAGTTTAAGCTACCGGGTCTGGGACTCGAACTGTGATTGACTACTTAAGAGTCCAGCGAAGTAGCCATTATGGTGACTGCTGGTCCCCCATATGCTTTATAATTTTCCATTATTAGTTTTCTAGTAAATCCACATAAGGTTTATTTTACAGGCTTGCAAACATTTTTACAGCTGTGTTGTATTTTGTTTTTCTTGCAGGTAATAGACATTTTCCGTTCTATACAATTTAATAGTGATTAATGGCATGGCCTCACAAACCAGCATTCAAGGCTTGTTGCAATGAAAATCATCACTATTAGTTGTCTAAGGAGTATAGCACTATGAACATTAGCAAGAAGTTGAGAGTTCACTTCAAAGAGAAGCTAAGAGTTCACCTTTCCAACTAAACTACCCATTAGGTAAAACTATTGCCAATAAAATATAGAAAGAGGAATCCTTTGCTTGTTTAGTTTATGTATTATGGCTACAATTCTGCTCCATAATTTACATTGAATTTTCACTCTACTTGTTTTGTATTTAATACATATACTTTGTACTATAAAAAGAGAATTTTGGTAGGATATCTACTGATATTAGACTGCTTGTTTTTTGTATACCCTCAGTCAGAGCCATCCCTGGGGAAGTGTTGGCCCTAGGGAAACCACATGGTGTGCACTTTTTCCTTCTACTCTGGCATTTGTACGTAACAGAAAGGATCTTTCACTGAACAGTAATGACTCTGGAAACAGAAAAGGAATCCTAGCTGGGGCAAGTGCAGCTCAGGTGGTATGTGTGGAAGGAGGAGCAGGGTTAAGACAGTCTTTAGCCCATAGGATACTTTATGATAATTAGAAAAAGGACATCACCTCTGAGTGGACACAGCCAACTCCCTACCAGGATAGATGGTCTGGCAACCAATGCAAAGGTTCAATTTCAACTCCCACTTGCTTCTTCAGGTGGGCAAATATCTGCAGTGGTCTTAGGCAGAGTCAAGTTGAGGACTACACTGACAGGTCAGTTTTTACTAGTATCTTCTCTTACACTTTGCACATGGTACTTAGTTGAAAGATGGTTGTGATGAATGAGTAACTCAATCACACTTACATTTGAATGGCACTCAATCTTTTGCTGAAGACTATTCCAGAGTGAACTCACAGGTTCCAAAAGTTTCCTGTTTATCCTGAAGAAAAGCATTGATGAGTAGTAGCGTTGACTTGTAAAATTTTCTTCTAGAATAAGATAAATGACAATTTCAGAAACACACAGGAGTCAGTGTAATTTAGTTCATTTTCTGATCTATACAGATAAATCTGAATTTGATATCATCTATATATTTCAGTAAAATTAATTGATTTTTTTTCCTTTTCTCAAGTCAATTCAACAAACCTTTGTGCAACATCTCCTACGAAGAGACTACTGTGTGAAGCCAGAGGTTAAGGCTTCACATGTTAGTCTCTTTACTTTTAGAGAGTTCTTCCATGGGTGTGAAGGGAGCTGAAATGTATGCTCATAGGAAAACACAGTGATTTGCTCTCTTTCTTCTTCTACTTCTTATTTATTTATTTTTTTTAGATTTTTGCCATAAGCTATGTACACTCACCAGAGAGAGACAGAGAGAGGGAAGATGAGAAACCATCCCCCTGAGGGAACAGCCATTCTGCAATTCCGTTTCCCCTATTCTCTTCTTGAACATGCACTCAACGTGATTTTCAAGCTACTGACTCCAGAACACGAACCACGGTTGGCCATGTGGGAGCCCAGTGCCTTAAGCACTAGACCACCTGCTGGCCCCCACAATGGTTTAATTTCTATGTCCAAGAGTAGCTACATAATTCTCAGGGCACCAGTTCAAAATAATCATGTGGAGGGACCAGCAGTTAGCATAATGGCTATGTCGTTGGACTCCCATGTAGTCAACCGTGGTTCATGTCCTGGACCCGGTGGCTTAAAACTCACGCCGGGCGTGTGTGTGTGCGTGCCCAAGATCCCGAGAGGAGAATGGAGGAGACGGGATTTCCGCATGGCCAGCCCCCTGGGGGGGGTGATTTCTCACTTTCTGTCTCTCTGTCTTTGTCTGTCTGTCTGGCAAGCACACGCGCCCTACAGCAAAACAAACAAACAAACAAAAACCTCTCCAAAATAATCATGTGGAGTCTGATATGGTGAAGTCAGTCTCCTCTTCCCATCATCAGCCCAGCTCTAATTGGTTACCCTGATTCAAGACAAGTTCTGTGCTGGGATGGACTTTGGATGTTCTGAGTACATGGATCTTGGGTGGACAAGCAGTGCCTTCCCAATCTATGCCCAGTGCCCAAGGCTCTGCCAGTCAAGTGAAGGGACAGCCACTATCTACCTCATCCTGAGACACCATCGGCACCCATGTCAAGCCCCGTGCTAGTGGAATTAAAGCAGACACGATTGCAGCTGAGTCATTAAGAATCACATATCAGTAGTGCCAGAAGGAAAAGAAAGGCAATACAGGCAGAGGCTACTGCCTGAGGGAAAAGCACAAATGTGAAAATCCAGTCTTGTATGGGTATTGTTGGTGAACGGAATGCTCTGCTGGCTGGGAAACAGATGGTGGGTTGGTGGCTGAAGTAAGTCTGGAATGTCATCTCTTCATTCAATACTCATTTATTAAGTGCCAACTAGGTCTCAAGTCCTATGCTGTGCTGCTGACACGATGTTGTGTAAAATCAGATATGTTCTTTACCTTTGTGGGACTTAGAAACAAATGGACAAATCTGGGTCATGGTTGAGAAGGTTCTTGAACGTCATTTGCATTTAGGGTTTCTCTGTCAACCTGAGAATCCCTCAAGTCAGAAACATTTGTCTTTTGTCTTCCCTAACTTCCTCTACTGCCATCCCTAAGTTGAAATGGTTTCTTTTTCTACGTTGCATTTATTACTATTTGGCCCTCTCTTTCTAATTCTAAGGAATAATGTAATTGTAAGCTATTTTTCACTCGTTTGCATTCTTTATTGTTGCTAAGAGTAAAGACAGGAATGTGTTACTGAGGATGATTTTGCCTGAAGGTCACTTGTAGATTGGCTGGTTAGAATTCAAAACATATTGCCCACTGTTACACTTTGCAAGCCAGCCCAAGGAACATATTTAGTCCATATGTACCTGCAGTAAATACTATCTAATATAAATACCACATAAGAGACTGTTTCTGTGGGGAAATCAACTTGAGAACTTCTAAGAAAATAAAATGTGAGACTTAGTAAAGGCAGGTCTTTTCTGATGAAATGATATAAGGTCATTTCCCACAACAGGCCAACACTTTTCTCTAATGGGAAGAATTGGAGCTAAGATTAACCTGAGACTTGGTTGTGGGATGGTGGAGGACAGAAGTGAGGGTATCTAAGGCTGCAGGACTGGGAGGAAGGACAGGCATGGCCTGGGCAGTCATGAGTGTGGGGTGTATGGAAGTGGGAGACTATGGACAACAGGAGCCTGAATGATGATAGAAGTGAAGACTAAGAAACTGAGAGGAGAGGTAGAAATTTGAGGGCAAACATCTTGTTCTTATTTCCCGATTTTGTAGGAAGGCGTGGTAGTGCTAACATTCTATTCAGCAGCTGGAACCACAGGCATTCAGTAATAGGTGCACAGAAAAGCATGGTATTTACTGTCTTTGAGGAGGAAGACCTTGACTCTCCTACTTGCCAGATCTTTAGACGTGGGTAAGTTTCTTCATTTCTCCAAGCTCTGCCTACCTTATCTAACAATGGGATGACTGCAATGGTCCTAGACTTACATGGTTAGTTGAGGAACAAATGAGGCTATGTATGTAGAATATAGAATGTAAGCTCTATATGGGTAGAAAATTTGTCTTATTCATTGCTGAAGTCCCAGTTTTTTAACCAATTCTTGACCCGGCATGGTGTAAACAAATGTATGAAGGTCCCCAACTTAACAACAGTTGGATTTAAAGACTTTAGAACTTCCAATGGTATAAAAGTCATACTCACTTAGAAGGTATCATGCTTTAAGCATAAACATTGTTTTTCACTTTCTTTCTTTTTAGGTTTTTGCCTAAGGGTATGTGTGCTTGCTGGACAGAGATAGAGAGAGAGAAAGTGAGAGATCACCTCCTAGAGGGATGGCCATGCTGCAGTCTTTTCCCTCCATTATCTTCTTAAGACTCAGGGACTTTGGACATGAGTGCACATGTGCCCAGCATGATTTTCAAGCCACTGAGTCTGGGACTTCAACTGCTATCAGCCATGTGGGAGTCCAGCTCCTTAACTACCATGCAACCTGTTGGCCCTCTGTTTCTCACTTTTTACAAAAAATTTATTCAATAAATTACATGAGATATTCAACACTATTATATCATGAACTCTGTGTTAGATGATTTTGCCAAATGCAGACTATTATAAGTGTTCTGTGCACATTAAGGTAGGCAAGAGTGAGTGAGCTATGATGTTTGGTAGATTAGGTTTATTAAATGCATTTTTTGACTGACAATATTTTTCAACTTATGATGGGCTTATTGGGACATAACCCATCATAAGTTGAGGTGCCTCTGTATATATACAAGTAATCAGTAAATAGGAAGCTTTAAAAGTGTAAGTGGAGTTCTAAAAAACCTATTCTATGGGCTATTTGTAGCTGATTAAAGTACTCTGATGGGGGACCAGCAGATGGCTTAACGATTATGTCACTGGACTCCCATGTAGTCAACCACAGTTTGAATCCTGGACCGGGTGGCTTAAAACTCACACCAGGAGCATGTGCATGCATGCCCAAGATCCTGAGAGAATGGAGGAGAAGGGATTACTGTGTGGCCATCCTCCTGGGGGAATGATTTCTCGCTTTCTGTCTCTCTGTGTCTATTTGGTGAGTGCATGTGCTCTATAGTAAAACTCTCTCTCAAGAAAAAAAAAAAAAAAAAAAAAAAAGGCCTGATGATTATAAGAAGTAAAGATTCTAGAAGAGTATGGTTGTCTTAATACAAGTCGTAACTCAGGCACTTGCCACCCTGAGGATGGGCAAGTTTTGGCATCAGTTTCTTCTTCCGTTAAATTTGGCTAACTGTAATATTTGCATTGTGGGATATTTGTGATGATGGTAGAGATAATGTAAGACATTTTGTGCCTGGTACTAGGAAAGGCTCGGTAAATATCAAGTGTAAGGATGATGATGACTTTGCTGTTTGGGCATTTCTTGGCCCTATAGCAGAATTCAAGTTACCCAGTGACAGGACCACACTCTGCCCTTGCCAAATCTGAAGCAAGAACTGGTGCTCTCTTTGCAAATCTTCTCTAGCCATCTTGGAAGGGTGTGTGTGGCCCCAAGTCTGGCAGGGACAGAGCTTAACAGAGCTGTTCACAGCAAATCTGCGACGATGATCTTCTCATCTGTCTTCTAAGCTGTGGGTGGCTCCTTCTTTGGGAAGTGAGTTATAATCAGAACTTGGAACAAGCTACCCTCCAAACAATGCTCTCATTGCCTTTTCTGCCATTTAATTAATGCCAGTCTAATTTTACAGAAAGTATATAAATATGATTTATGCATATTTGTACCTATATTTTCCTGTGAGGCTTGCCATGAGGTACATAACCATGTAAATCATACCCTTCTGATAAATACCTCTGGCCTGAATTCTCAACACAATTTTTTCACAGTTACATTTGGGGAATCTGGAAAGTAGGGGGATGGCTATTGCTTAACCTAACCTTCCAGGTATTGACTAGAATCCAGTGGTGACTCTCCTGTTTCTTCCAGATTGTATTCTGCTGGGGGATTTAGGTAGATTTCAGAGGATGACATTCAAGAATTTTTTTTTTCAATACTTTCTTTCCAGTTCTTGTCAATCTAACCCAAGAAACAGAAAGCAGTCTAGGAGCTGCCACTTGACGATGATGAGGACATGATCCATGCATTCTGTTTTAAGCTTCATTCTTAGTGAACATGAAATTAAATCAGGCCCTGATTTAAATGCACTCAAGTCCTGAAAGAGTTGCTTCACAGCCCCTGCAGGTTTTAGTGAGGACCAATTGGAGTGACTTTGCGGAGATTTTCTACAACTGCGTTTGCGCTATGTCCGAAAGCATGGATGAGCCTATTTTATTAGAAGAAACTTTGAAGAACTGGTAGGAAAGCTTTTTCTTTTTACCAAACATGGTTTTAAAAAATGACACAGAAATCAGCATTGTCAAGTCACATGAAGTGCAATCAGAAGCAGAAGGCTGGAAACCTGTTTTTGCTTAAAGCCTTTATTTGATTTAGCAAAAACAACAGCAATAAATTGTTCTCAAAAGCACTTTTGCTCCCTTGTCACAGTATTATGACGAGAGCGGTGCCTACATAATATCTCCCCATTTTCATTTGGGTCAGTTTCCCAGAGGCTCCCGAAATCACCCAAATCTGTGTTTACAATTCCAGAGACAAAGGATTGCTCGAGCTTTAGCACCCGGCACTTGGAACTTAGTATTATTCGAAAACGATTACAGCACTGATCTTACATTTTATTTTTATTATTTTCTTGAATCCCTTTGTGAAAATAAAAAAATCCCAAGATTAAAAGGCAAAAGGTGTCACTGAAATGTTTAACACAAACATTCCTGTTCTATCTTTCTCCTGAAAGGTTCAGATTTGATCTTTTCACATTATTTCTCTTTGCCTCAAAGAGTATTTTAACATTTTGAAACACCAGGTTGTCAGTACCCAGAGTCAATATTCAGTAAGAATATAAATGGTAATAACAGAGAAGTTAAATTGAGGAATATATACATCTTTGGCTTAAACGTCACTGTAAGAACAATTCTTGAATGAGTATTATTTTATATATTTTTTCCCTGATGTTGCCCTGTCACAGAAGAGGTTGTACCTCATTGATTCCTCTTCATCCATTTGCTAAATTATTGCCCCAGAAAGGACACTTTCAATATTCCCCGGGTCCTTTGTTTAACGAACATGTAATTGTATTTAGGACATACATAACAAAGGATATATGCCAGTTTTAGAACTCTCATTTTGCTTTTATTTTTCAGCAGTCCCTCAAGTAGTCAAGGCAAGTTGAAGCATCTCTATTGAAAATGTGATGACACTGGAATGTGGGCAGGTCACACGGCTCCCTCTTGGTTGTATAATCGGTGACAGGGTAGCTGCAGAGATTCAGGTCTCCAGATTCCTGTGTCTGGGATTCTCTTTACTACCCTGCACAAAATGTCAATTGTCAGATTAGACAAACGTCGAAGCAGAGGCTCGGCCAGTTCTGTGGTGAGACTGCTATAGGGAGCAAAGGACAGGCATTCTCTTCACTTCATGATGGCATGCCTGGACATCCCGCTCCCTGGATGCTCACTGGAATTAGTCTTACGGTGTAATGGTGATTTTGGGCATGCTGGAATATAGCATCAGAGACCTGGGGAGGTCCAGGTAGTGGACCGGAATAGCTGCAGCTATTAAATATCTAGGTCATCCTTTATACAGGGTTGTAATATATACTCTGGCTTCTGATTTCAGTGCTGACAGAAAAGGGGGGAAAAAATCCACCCTGCTAAAATATAGTCAGACAGCAGTTTGTCTTTCCAAAACATTATTAGGTATTATTACAGAATGTGAACACCTTTCATTCCTGACAAACAGGAAATGTATGCTGCACCACTGGTATGTCAATCAGAGTGATAGCATCCATTTTATGGTTTTTAATTCATCCCCACCTCCTGCCGAGCCTTTTGCTCATCCCAAATTATGAATCTTAAAAGGTATGTGATTAAGAAGAAAAAAAAATATCTCTGCCTGTCTGAACTTCTGTGTGAAGAGCTTGGAGCCACATTCTTTAAAGATTTGTAAAGCGAGTCCTGACCACTCATTGACCTGACAAGTGACTTAATTCTCCTGCAGCTCCTGTAGGGGGTCTATGTCCCTGCAAGCTTTCACAGGAGGATTTTTCTAGGAGCTCCAGATATTTTTTTTTAAATAAATGCATTTTCACCTTTGCATGTGTAAGGAGTAGAAAGAAATTAAGTAATACACTAAACGCTGTGTTTGTCAGGTCAAGATGATTCAGAATTAGTTTCCATTTAAGGTTTCAGTGTCTGTTTTCTTCACTGGTGATTTGCAGCTTTCTGATATGCTAAATAATAAATATAAAACAAAATTGGGCACCTAGCTTTGAGTGAATCAGAGTCATCTTTCTCACAGTGTTTTTTTTTAATTCTACTCCTTAATTCTTTTCTTCAACATATAATGAAAATGAAGAGCACTTTCAGTTCAGCCTAAAGTGAGGCTGTTTAAAAATAAATAAATAATGCATATACACAGACACACACACACTCATGATCTACTTCACAACAGGGGGTTCAGGAGCCTGGGGTGTCTGAATCTGTCCTCCCATGCTCCCTCTTGTTTCTGGTGAGGAGCCATTTTTCTTGTTTTTCCTATGCGGCTCCACCTGGACTCCATTTGCTGCCACAAACTCCGTAAATATCACACACTTATTTAAGATTTAGGAATATGATCTGATGGTTACTGATTAGAAGGTGAAGCAATAAATATCAGTTGGTCAATGTCAATTTTTCCCTCTTGGCGCCAGCTACAAGGTGAACATTTCATGTTGGTAGATATTTATTTACTGATAGCACATGAGGACATATTTCACGGATCTTTGATAAGAACTTTCTCTGTATGATGGCCTCCATGTTTAAATCACTCTTGGTCATTTCAGCCTTTGTCTTATCCTTTCTAATGCTTGGGTGTTTCAATGTGAGTTCATGTAGCCTCCAAGTAACCCACGTGGCATTTGCTTGCACAGAATTTCTCATTCTGCTTTTACCACAACTTCTCTGTGATTCAGAATTGAAGTACGTTGGTTATCCTCTATGCAAGAGATGCAAGAGAGTGAACACAGAAAATAAAGAACTCCTGCTTTCCTGCCGAGGCACCAGCATAAAACACTGAATTTTGAGTGTCGATAAGTTGCTATGCACAAATGTGGTTAGTGCATAGGACCTGCCTTCTAGGAAGGCAAGGCCATGTAGGAAAGCTACCCTCTTGACTTAGGAAGAAGGAAGAAAACAAGATCTCATCCAAGGAGCCTTCTGGGAGGACTT
>NW_006205007.1:3425532-3440054 GCF_000334495.1 Tupaia belangeri chinensis
CACTCTTTCTTTATGTACATGCCATTAGCATTTCCAAAGTGAATTTACGTACTCTACCTCACTCAACTCTTTGGTTAGGTGTAGCGCCACCAGGTTATAGTAAAGGGAGCTGAAACTTAGAGATGTTGAACAATTTGCCTTAATGTCTTGTAGATGATAAATTACAGAGCTGGATTTGAACCCATGTTTTCTGCTTCTAAATCTATGCTCTTGGGTTCCTGTATGGTTACTTCTTATTAGAACCACTTGTTTAGCACTTGCATTTACATGCTTAAATAGTTATTTAATTATGACTTTATTATTTCAAGTGATATATTTTAAAACAGGGTTCACACTAGCTGAATACTTTAGATTTATTAATGGATTAACTAGTTTCCTCATTTTCTCTTTCTGTGGTGTGGCATGTAATCATATCATAAATATTTACAGGGCTGGTCCCATGGCCTAGTGGTTAAGGGAGCCAGATTCCACATGACCAACCACACATTGGCTCTCAGCTCTGGCTAAAAACTATGCTGGGCAAATCCTAACAAGAGAAGAACTAGAGGAGAAGGGAGGATGGTGTGGCCATGACCTACTGGGGAGTGTGTCTTCCTCTCCTTGTCTCTGTATGTCTCTGGTGAGTGCACACACCCTTTGGCAAAATTTTTTTAAAAAAATGTGCTTATAGTCAGGGCAAAGATTTAGGTTGGATATTGGGAATACAGGATAATTGTTAAGAACGACATGTTTGTGAAACCTCAAAAGTCATATTTGGACATTTTACTCCCCAGTGTGGCTAAATTTGGAGTTGGGCTTCTATAGACTTAATTAAGGCTATATGAATTGATGTGGGTGGGACCTTAATCAGGTAGGATTTGTGTTCTTACAAGGAAAGACATCAGAGAGAGTATCTCCCATTCCCATTCCTAAGCCCCACAAACTAGAAAATGTCATGTAAAAATATACAGAGATGACAGGCTTCTCCAAGGCAGAAAGAGCTCTCACCAGAAACCAATTTATCTGGCAACTCGAATGTGGACTTCTAGCCTCCAGAACTGTAAGAAAATTATTTTTTGTTGTTTTGGCCAGTAAGACACTGGCATTTTGTTATGGCAGCTTGAACAAACTAATACGGTGATTAAAGCCAAGTCTCATTCAAGCCATCTTATTATCCTGTCTGCAGATAGAGATAGCCCTGGAGACATAGGTGAGTTGGATATGTGCTCACGTGCTCTGTTTTTTGGAATTAAATCTCAAGGTTATCATACCAGTAGGTTCAAAATAGCCTTACAGTCAAAATGGAAAAGTCAAAATGGTTTAACACATTTTACCCTTTATGAATTGCATATAGCATTATTCTCATCTGCATAGTTATGGGATGAAAAGTAAGAATGATGGAAAACAATAAAAAGAACTTCAGAGATGAGTCTGTGTCTTGAAGAATGAATAGTAGTTTACCAGTGTACAAGGTAAAATAAGTGCACGACCCTCAGAGAGAACAGTGGTATAAGTGAACATGCTAGAATCATGAATTTTGGAGACATTAAGTAGATGGCTATGGCTGGAGCCCAGGATGTATGCAGAAGATGAGATTGGAAAGATAAGAGTCAGTTCTTTAAAAATCCTTTTATATTATCTTAGAAGTTGGACTTTACTCTGTAAGTAACATGATTGATATAAAATAATTTTAAACTGTATAGTTATAGAATCAGGTTCGAAGTTTAGAAATTTACCCCTGTTGGACTATAGAGATCATACTGGAACCCAGTCTTCAATCTAGAACTCAGGATAGAATTTCAGAGAATAATGCTGGAGCATAAATTCTCTGCAAAGGATTACAGAAAAGCAGTCATGAACACTGCCTTTGACAGTGGAGGACTGTGTTCAGATTTTCTGCCTCTGTAGAATTTAAGCGATCCTTCCTCTTCTAATTATGGCACTTGAATGGGCTCTTATTTCAGGGAGGAGGAATTGAGAGGAGTTACTTTGGTTCTTGTAGATGTCACACATCAGTTATGACACCATTCTCTGGACCTCTTCACAACTACAGTGGTCCTACATGACTGGACTGGTTGCCTGGTGAGAAATCCACCATTCTCTACTACTTCTGAGGGCTCTTTGGTTTCATTTTTATGAGGTACCACATTTTGCTATGTTTTGATCTGGACCTTCTTACATTTTCTTATTCTAAAGTTTCAGAGAGCAATACAATGAACAAGTACACATGTTCCTACCTTGAACAATTACTGACCCAGGCTGTGAGCCTAACAGAATCCATAACATATGTAAACTCGGCCTTGCCTGCTCAGGGTGCCTTAGACTGAAAGTAGTTGAAACACAGGAGAAAGTTCACACGCTTGCGGTATGAACCAAACGTTTTGGTGTGTGTACCTAACATGTTTTTAAACTGTTGTAAAATCACTACTCTCAGACTCTTCTGAGAATAAACCACTTGTGAAAAAAGTGGACTATTTTGCTTTGTGATTAATACACCTTCCCCCTGAGTATTCTGCTCATTTTTTTTTTCCTTTGAAAAAGTTAAAACATCAGTTCATTGGAGAGGGACAGCTCTCACTTTGATGTGTCACACGAAACCCTTGAAACTGACTTTACCTGGTAGTGCCAACAACACTGATGACGAGGTTATCGTGACACCTGCAAGCGCCTTTTCTTCCTGTGCGCTTACTATTAGTCTGAGAATCTTGTCACCCGAGTCACCCCAGAATGTTTCCTTATGACTGCATTCTTACTAGCTGTAACTAACTCTTTTACTCAACAGGGAACAAGGGCCAGATGGCATACAGACATGTGCTTGCGACTGGGCGAGTCTCATTTGTTCTCTATTTCTTGTAACTCACTGTCACTCCTCAGCTAACCACACATAAGGAACCCACCCTGTGGGCTGCTTTTTGCCGTGCATATCTGACACATGATTATAGTAATGTGCTTTTTATTAACATTACTGTTTATTATGGGTTTCTTTTTTGTTGTAGTTTTTGTTTCCAGCTGTCTCTTATTCTTTCTTTCTTTCTTTTTTTTTTTTTTTTTGGTAAGGTGAGACATAAATAAATTCGATAATATAAACAGGTCAGCCAGAACACAGATGCGTAAATAGAATGAACATTGTCCCCTTCTAATGAATAACTTTGAACTTATTCCAACAAGAGTGTTACAGCTTAAAATAATTTTATTTGGAAAATTCTCTTTGGAAGACATCTTCAGAGTCTTTGCCTATCAATCATAGCAAGTCATCATTCTCTGAGGGTGGGTTTGATCTTTTGAAAAAATGCATTGAACAAATAATTATTAGGTGCTTAATAAGTGGCAGGCTGTATACAAGGAGCAAGGAGCAAGACAGACATGGTTTCTACCTTCAAAGACATTTAAGATCAAATTTGAGAGGAATGTCTGAGCCCTGGATAATATCTTTACTGATAAGAACAAGATGTGACTATATGGTGACAGTCTTAACTGCCTCAAATGACAATTTTAAAGAAGAGATTTAAAACATTTTGAAAAATGGCAGCATCAAATATAAGTTTTGCATCAAATATAAGTTTTTGAATAACTCTCAAATATACTATCCAGAGGAAAAAGCATTTTTTATACGGAGTATAGTGTTATAGAGTTTATAAAACATTGTTATATATAGTATATCATTCTCACAGAAACCCTAAATTCTGTCAATCTTAAATACCAACTTTCTTTCTCTACTACGAAATGCACAATATTTTTTTCTGGGTTTAAAATTCTGTGATTATTTTTTTTTCTCTAATCCCATATACTGACACTGTATCAGGATTCATTAATTTAGAACAGTTCCTTGCAGTCTATCTGACTGATAGAAGGCCTTGGGCATCTAGAAACTTGGTTGGGGATAGCCTGAGTTTACTCAGTCTTGGTGTGAGAAGCAGACAGAAACTGAAGTTGAATGCTGAGGTGCGGGAGTTCCTTTGGGAGCGAGGGAGTTTCTGAAATACCAAGTTCAAATAGTTAGGGAAAGCAAAACTTATATTTGATGCTAAAAGTTGGTCAAATAAACTATAAACGTTAAGGAGGTAAAGCGTAGAATGTTACCCTGAAGAAATAAAGTTTCTTCTTATGGGGTCCAATACCAACACCATTAGCGTGAAGAGCTAAAAAAAGGGAGTCATTTGAAAAGTTGACTTCTCCCCCCCGCCTCAATCCCACCAGTGGTTAAACAATGAAAATAAAGAGAAAATGTGGCCCAGCTCTAAAACTTTACCTCATCAGCTTTCCCAATGAATAGCCTAAGAAACTGCAGAATGTTCAGCAAAAACAAGAACATTTTGTTTCTTGCCAGATGGAAGAACAAGTATTTACAGATTGACATGGAGATTTTTTTCTTTACATCTCACTCTCAATATCGTTGGGTCTCCTTTGTTCATATAAAAAAATAAGTATATGTTTACAAATCCCATTATTAAGTCGATCTAAAAATCTCTCTTCTATCAAGATGAAAATGAACTGTCACAGTTGGTAAAGGTTCACAGGAAATTTGTGTCAGGATTTTGTTACTCATTCAAGAAAAGTAGGTGAAGAGTTTGACTGTGCCACAGCCATCGCTAGAAATCACGTTGTCCTTGGTAGCTTTTGGCTCACACACACACACACACACACACACACACACACACACACACAGGCACACACAGGCACACACACTACACAACAGGGACTTGAGGTAAATGGTGAGAGCATTTCTAGGAGCTAAGATTGTACTGTACTCCTTTGCTAAACCTTTTCCTCTGAGTCCATTATTTCAACTAAACACACACACACACACACAGGCACACACAGGCACACACACTACACAACAGGGACTTGAGGTAAATGGTGAGAGCATTTCTAGGAGCTAAGATTGTACTGTACTCCTTTGCTAAACCTTTTCCTCTGAGTCCATTATTTCAACTAATTTTTACCACCATGTTCCAAGTCCTTTCCTGTGTCTTTTCAAAAGTTGCTTATCTGTGGGGATAACAGACTGCTGCAGGTGAGATGAAGACATGATGGAAAAAAGGATGTAAATCATGGGTTGAAAAAACAAACGAACTGCTAATCCACACCTAGAATGTTCTGCTTCCATTTTTCTGTCTTTTCCTACCCTGATGCACATGTACTAGTGGTGTTTCAAACTCACCCAATGAATTTTGCTTTATTTTCTGGTTTATTTTTAGTCCTTTTCTGGAAGGTTTCTAAGTATCTAGGTGTTTTTCTGGTCAGCCATACTCCAGCATTTTAACACCAGTAAATCTGCTTGCAGGCCTTCTTGCTTTGCTGTTGTTGTTGTTTTCTTCCCCCCAACAAATTTATAACATTAGGTCACACTTTATCCGAGAAGCTTTATTTTCCATCTGCTCTCCATTTTTGCTCTATTATTAGGCTCTGCTTCTGGTATCCTGATCCCGCTTCATTTCCAGGACTGTCGTTGACGTCAGTGGGGAACCTAGGCAGGGGAGAGCTTAGAGCTTAACACTCAGCTTGGCTCCACAGGCCGTTTTGGGAAAAGCGTCTGGTCTCCTCGAGAGGGGACTTCCGTTGGATGGACCCCGTTCATTTCCTACAGACGGTGGAGCCTATGCATTGCGTTTAATGCAACCACCGTACAGGATGATGTACTTTGCTCTACCCTCCAAATCTATTGACTTTCTGTTAAAAGGCTTTTAACATAAATTTTAAGAGATTAACAAAATACATCACAGGCTACTGCTGAGAAGGCAGGGTTTTTAACTATGTTTCTCTGACATTGATTTTAGTTAATATATTTAAACCACCCTCCCCCCCCCTTTTTTTTACTATACCTTTTAATTTGTTATTCATTTGTTTGAAACCAGAACTCTGCTGAGGCTCTGGGCCCACAGGAACTGAAATAGTTGCCTTCATTATCTGGTAGACCTGCTCGAGTCTGTAGCCCCTGACAGAAACCACAAGACTGTACAAACTGGCAACTGTGGGTTTGTCTGTTCTCTATTGATTCTATTTCTGGAAAAAAAAAATATATAAGAACCAATGGGTGAGCCATGTGACAGTACAACTGACCCAAAGCTACTATCAGAAGGGGGATGGAGACCTTTGAAAACGGGTCCTGTTGGGACCTCAACACTTCTGTTTGTCTCTTAAGCATGGCTTTTGATAGCTTTGACTTAGAAGTTTAACTCCTTGTATTCTGGAATAGGAAATGCAGGAGGATCTTAATATTCTGTAGTATGTTATTTAAATTTGGGAGTGCCAGGGGTCAAAATGCTTCAAACATGCAATAAAATTATCATGGAGATCTGCTCTACGTTAGCTCGTAAGATATCTTAGTTCTTTATTCCGATGTCAGACTTGCAAAGTAGCTCCACCGTAAGACTGTGAGAACACACACAGGTTCTTTTCAGCCTAGGAAGCTGCAACTGCTGTACTGTTCCCTTTTCTCAAGCTTTGGTCTTGGTGCTCAGGACCACTGTTCCAGTAACGAGAATGCAGAGCCTCTTGTAGAAGGGCCTAACAAGAGAGTTCTGGTCTTGGCTCCAACAAACTCTGTGTCCTTGGTCTTCTCTTTTTTTTTCTCCATTAAACGTCGATTGACCAAATGCTCTCTTAAACCAGTCCTAGATTGAAGAATCAAAGTGAATAAAAGCCCCTAAGAGCACCAGAGGGAACCAGGTAGTGGAACACAGGTAGTGGAGAACGCAGCCTATTAAACACACACGAGCACGTGCACACACACACATGCACACACTCTCTCTCCACAGAACAACCAAAATAGCTGTCTCTCCTCCTCCCCCAACAATGACAATGCAGCCATCTGTTGGACGTTCCATTTTACTTAGCAGCTGCTCTCCGATACAGAAATCTGCATTCCTCCGGCTTGTGCTGGAATGCAGGCAGCATGTGTGGGTACTAGCATTTGACTCTCCCACCCAAAGGAATGGCTTTCATTGAATAAAAATGATCACAGAGGTTTCTTATTCTCTCATCACACAAATGCCTTTTTCCTGATACTAAGCGTTCGGAGCTATCTCCTCGCCTCTGTGTATTAAAATAAACTCTCAGAGATAGTCACATCAAATGGCCATTTAAAATGGAAGAGGACAACCAGGAAAAGACTTCAGTGAAACTCTTGACTTGCCAGAAACTTCTGCCTTGGAGGAAAGGGTGAGAGGTTGGAATATAAAGTTACATTCTACTTTAATTTTGACCACACCTCCCCCAGCATTGCATTTAAGCACTGAGGAATGGCTATTGTTCAGAAGGAAACCAGGAGGCTTTTAAAAGCAGCATTAATCTTAACATCAAACTAAATGAAAATATACAACAGGAATGTGCAATGGGGACATAAAAATGAAGTCCTTTAAATATTCCATCTCCTCCTACCCCCTACTGCCCAAGCTCTTCTCTTGGCTAAACTCTTGTCTTCTGTTTGGTACATTATATGGAGGAGGATATTATCTTTAAAAAAAGGAGGCACTTGGGTTGGGGGCTGGGAGGAGCTACACTTATACACAGCAAGAAAGGGTCCTATAGCCTCTGTAGATGAGAACCTTGGGTAAAATTGGATCTGCTTTTGAGTACATAATTTAGGACATTTGTTGCAAGATTACTGTGGTTTTCTATAAATGTTAGTTTGCTGTATTATTTTCCATGAACTAGTTTTCCAAAATGCAGAATATTTTGCCCCCAAAACGTGGAAGCACTAAAGCTCGATGAGGCACTGATTCATGGGGTGTCACCCAGAAACAGCTGGTCAGCCATCTGCAGCCCCAGAGTCCTCTTATTTTTACTTTATTCAGCTAAATTCTTTATGTAGAGGGGAAGAAGATGCATAAATCCTGAGAGAAGAGTGTGGCTCATGTAAGAGAACGATGACTAACTCCTGCCCGGACTGATATCTGGTGGCCTGATGTGCTGATTTGGAGGGCTTGTTTCCTATGTGCATTAGGCTTTCAACTCTTTACTATATGTGCATTATTTTCTGTGCATCCTGTTCTTTTGGAAAAGGAAAAGAAATGATGCTATGGCATTGATTGTTTTGTGGGAACTGTTCCAGATTAGAGCACCCTGGAGAGACATAGCTGATCTTTTCAAGGCAAGCAGAAGAGCTTGCAGGACCAAGGACAAGCCTGGAAGTCAGACCAGCATGTTAGCTCACTGATTCCTCCCGTGCCTCTGAGTTAGACCTTTCCACTGCCCTAGAGTCCATGGTCAAAGAGTGTTAGGGATAAAGGCACTAGTTGACAGATTAAAAGATAGGCCATGATTCAATGCCGTCATCATATTGAGTAAAAACTGCCAAGAAAATATGTAAGCCGTTCTGCTGTACTTTAAATTCGGCATTACTACAGTCAAGTTGTGGATAATTCTAACAGGATAGCCGTTTGACTCTCTGAATAGGTGAAAGGGCCTTGTCGACAGAAGATGGATGATTACGTTCGCCTTTCCTGTGCCACCCGAGGCGGTTCGTTCAGACGACAGAGCCAGGTGATTGCGTGGGAAGGAAAACATTCTTCCAATTCTAGAAAGGAGACTCTTAGGTACACAGGTGTATGCTGCTTATGGGTAGGCATAATTACAGCTTAGTCAAGTCCCCGTGTGCCTCTGGAGACCACTTTTGGCACACCTTTGGATATTTTTTTTGAATCATCAAAATCTTTATCCATTGCCCCATATAGCGTGGGTATGTGTACACACACACGCACACACGCACACACACACACACACACACACACACACACACACGCAGGCATGCACATATTGCTTTCTTCATCTGATTTCTCTAACTTCACTTGTTATCACTGAAGGTTTTAGTTTCCTTAAGGACTTTCATAGAGATAAATCTTCATTCACGGCTAAAAGGGAGGGAAGTTCAATTTCACGGCTACCTTTCACTTGCGAGGCATTATGAAACTCAGGGTAGAGTTGGCTGATCCTCTTTGACCCTTCTGGTGTCCAACCATGAAGCGACTCCATGACAGCTGACTAGAACAAAGGGCCCGTGCACCTTTAATTGATAAGCCAGATCAATTTTAAAAAGAATCGGAAAGCCATCTGTACTGTAAACTTCAGTGTCTTATTCATTCCTGTTTACTCTGCTATTCAATCCAAATAAAGATTGTTTTCACCTCAGCAATACAAAAATCACATGGACTATCCTTCAGGCTGTCAGTCAGAGGAAAGATATACATATGCCCAAAGTATACACTTGTGCTTGTTCACAGTGTTATTTGGGGAAAATATGTTGCATGTTCTCCTGGCTTTCTGAGTTTTACATTTTGAATTAATGCAATTTATTCTAATTTATGACAACTGTTTGAAAGACTTGCTCTCCATTTTCCCATTTCTAAAGAGGTTATTTACATAGTGGGGGGAAACTGGAGGGAAAGTAGATTGCCTTGCACATTCATGTGGAAAAATCAAGTGGACGCTGTCTTGGAGTCAGCACTGTGCACTATGCTGATTATGAGGAGTGTCGCTTGGAACACCTTCCCCTGCCTCTTTGGAGCTAGGTATGAAATTAGGGGGAACCTTTCTTCTGCTCCTTAAAGAAAGCCTTATACAATTGAGTTAATTACCTCCCCCTCCTCTCTCTCTCTTTTTTTTTTTTGGAGAGATTTTCGCTATAGGGCGCGTGCGCTCGCCAGAGAGACAGAAAGCGAGAAATCACCCCCAAGGGGGGATGGTCACACCGCAATCCCTTCTCCTCCGTTCTCCTCTCGGGACCTTGGGCACGCACGCACACGCGCCCGGCATGAGTTTTAAGCCACCGGGTCCAGGACACGAACCGCGGTCGACTACGTGGGAGTCCAGCGACATAGCCATTACGCTAACTGCTGGTTCCCATCCCCCACCTCTCTTGTTCTCTCTTCTTGTATTTATATCGCAGCTATCACCATAGTACCTACACATGTCGATAAGAGTGCTATTTTAAAGAAAAAAAAAAAAGGCAGGAAAAAAGAGAAAAGACTTCCTTGTCCTAATTCTAGATCCCTATTTCTCTAAAGACAGAAATCAAGAAAAGGGATTGGCCATTATATCTAGAATAGTGTCTCAACCTTGGTAGGTATTTAAAGACAGTTTGTTGATTGGCGCCACTAAGATCCATTCTTCTCAAATTCCTTGTTTAAAAACAAAGTCTCATCCCAGAGTGCTTTGCGCTGCTTCATTCTTCCCAGAGAAGTTCTGTTCTGAAAGGATGATGCAATGGAGAAGGACCCTGATAAAGGAGAATGACAGGGAGCACGTGCTTTCAGGCCATAGGATCTGGATCCTCCTGGAGCTTTCTTGAAATCATTTACTGCTGACATGTGTTACTTATCTTGCTAACCATGTACATACACCAAGTCTCATATCGACACGCATAGCTCCTGACATCTTGAAATGGAGTCACGAGTCATAGAAGCCAAGATATACTATGTGCCAGACTGTTCTAATCCCCTTGTATATATTAATTCACTTAATTCTCATAATGTCTCTAGGAAGAATGTCCCATTATTAGAGTGCCACTTTGTAACTGAAGAAGCTGAACAATAGAAAGGTTAACTAATTAGCCTGTGGTCACATAGTAATGACCAGTGAAAGAGACTTGAACCCAGGCAGTCCCACCTGAACATCCGTGTTCTTAACTACCACACTGTGCTGCATCTTTTTCAAACTACTGATCAATGTCACACTGGATCAGAAACTGGGGCAGGAAATAATTCTTTAGGAGATATATATATATACATATATATATATACGAGAGTGCATCTTCCCCCCTTCCTCCATGGGAAATGATCACACCACAATCCCTTCCTATTGTTAAGGTTAATGCTGCTTTTAAAAGCCTCCTAGTTTCCTTTTGAACAATGTGAGGAAGGCCTGCATTCATTTGGCACCAGCAGGTGGTGTGGTGGTTAAGGTGCTGAGCTCCCACATGGTTGGCAGTGGTTCGAGTCCTGAAACTCATGCTGGGTGCATGTGCATGTGTGCTCAAAATCCTGAGAGGAGAAAGGAGGAGATGGGATGGCAGGATTGCCATTCTCCCCTGGAGGGTGATTTCTCGCTTTCTGTCTCTCTGTCTCTCCAGTGAGTATATACGCACTGTAACAAATATCTCTCTCTCAAAAAAAAAAATGTATGTGAAATAATAAAAAAAAAAAAGTTATTGAGAATACAATGAGAAATCATTTTCTTTTGTGGATATGACAGCATATGGGGTGGAAGAGAACTTAAACTCCTAAGTAGTTAAAACGTTGCTGCAGTGTGACTGGTAGAATGTATAAAATATTATGGCAGCAAGGAAGAAGAGTTCTGGGGTGGGATGCTGGGGTAGTGCAGTGTATGGGCTGATTATGGACATTGATACAGAGAACCAAGTTTCTGAACTTAAGTCTTACAGAGTTGATGAAGAGTTTGGAGCCAGGTGGGGACAACCTTGGAAGAAGGAGCAGTCCCTAGAGTTCAAAGTTTTAAAGGTAGGAAAGACCATGATGCTGGAAACAGGATAACTGAAGTGAGTTCCCAAAGTGAGGAGAAATGGGGCTAAAAGAGTAAGGCAGAGACAGCAAGTGAAGATGCCAGAGACTGTCTATGAGGGGGTGGATAATTGTGGGTGATGGAGAGGCTCAGGGAAAAAAAAATGAATAAACACAAGAACAGAAAGTTATTGTGTATGGAATTGCTTTGACTTGCTTGATAAGCAATGCAGTTATACTTTGAGAACTCATATTGTATGATGAAAAGATGTAGAATGATTAAATGTAAATAAAAATAATAAAAAAGAGTACAGACCAGGCCATAAGGACCCCCTGCAATTCCTACTCTATAGGTAAAAGTAAACCATAAGAGATGATAAACATGGTTTTAGGATAATCAGACTTCTGTTTTTGAAAATGAGTCCAGAATTTATAGCCTGGAAGAGGGTAAAACTAAAGGAAAAGCAAGCAGGGATGGAATCTTCTGGCATAGTGATAGACACTAAAAACTACAACCTTACTATTCAGAACAATCCAGTGTGAAAGATATTACCTCTACTGTATAGATTGAATCAAAACAAAATGAGAATTTTGAGTAAGTTGTTCAAGATCTTCTACCAAGTAAGTGAAAGTTGTTTCAATTTTCTATCAGACTCTATTTTTACTCACTTCCACCCAGCAGGTTGACTATCTCTAATATGAACTGCTTGGGAGAAGAAATGTTTCAGATTTTTAAAGATTTTAGAATGTTTGTTGGGACCAGCAGTTAGCGTAATGACTATGTCGCTGGATTCCCACGTAGTCGACCACGGTTCACGTCCTGGACCTGGTGGCTTAAAACTCATGCCGGGCGCATGTGCGTGCGTGCCCAAGATCCTGAAAGGAGAATGGAGGAGAAGGGATTGTGGCATGGCCATCTCCCCTGAGGGGTGATTTCTCGCTTTCTGTCCCTCTGTCTCTCTCTGTCTGTCTGGCGAGCGCACGCGCCCTACAGCAAAAACCTCTCCAAAAAAAAAAAATATACAGTTTTTAAAAAAAGAATATTTGCATACACATAATGAGCTATCTTGGGAATGGAACCCAAATCTAAACACAAAATTCATGTATGTTTCCCCTTACACACATGGCCTGAAAGTCATCTTATGTAATACTTTGGTAATGCAGTTTTGAATATGACCCATCACATGAGGTCAGGATATAATTTCCTACTTGTTGCCATCATTTTGGTGCTTAAGAAGTTTTGGATCTGGGGGAAGTTCGTATTTTGGGTTTTTTTTGGATTAGGGATGCTCAACCTGTACATCATGCTGTCTCTTATTTTATTAAAGTATCTACATGTAGTCTCCACTTGGAATCACTCAAAACTTCGGGCCAGGGCTCAAATTCTCTTCCAAATCACCTGGCCACACCTGCTCAGCCTCTCCATTCGCATCTTCTTCAGCCTTTCTCTCAGGTGTTCCTGTTTCTCAGTTTTCTCCTTGGCACTCCAGTCTTCTCCTTTCTGCTAGCCCATCTCTCCCCTGGCAAGATCTCTCCTGAAGTAGTCCCATCCATTCCACATGTGGGAACTCGAGGACCAGTTTACCCACTTACTCCATTAGGTATCAACATTAAAAGTGTCCCATGGCCTGTTGCCATTTGTAATATCTCCTCAAGTCTCTTTACTGCAGGTCTGACTGAAATGATCATTATTTCTTACTTGTGTTGTTGCTATCGAGGGATGCTTCTGAGGAGAATCTGACTATGCTCCTACCCTGTTTAAAACTTTTTCGTAGCTCCCTATTAAAAGAAGAACAAAAGATAATTTTCCAAGAATGCTCTATGAAACCGTCTATTAATGGTACCCTTAAATTGAGCCATTGGTTTTATCTCAAAACTATTTCCCACTGCTTAGCATGCTGCCTGACAATAGTAAACACTCAATAAACATTTGAGGGCAAATTAATGATTAATGAAACTAACTTGCTTAAGTACATGCATTCAAAAAAATTAGATTGGTCTAGTTTTTACCAGTTCGGCTGTCCCGAGGTATTTGGTGATATCCAAAATATTTATAAACAAAGTACCAGTGTTGAACACTCCGAATGGGCACAAGTCACTATACATGCTCATTATTATCCCGGATGACTTCTTCAGTGTGCCTAGAGGGTCGGTTTTACATTAGCTGAAAGTCCCTAGGTTGAAAGCTCTCTCACCAACACCAGGCAGACCTGCTTCTGCAGAGTCCTCTGAGTTGGGACATCATCTTAGAAACTTCCTCTGCTTCCTGTAGTCTTCCTCTCTGAGGCAGCTGAAAGGCCAAGAGGATGGAAATGGGATTCATGAGCAGACTCCAAGGCTTTAAGAGAATAGTTCTGCCTTCCTGGTGGATATGACTCAGAGAAATACCACATTCCACATTTGCCATCCTTTCCTTCCAGAAGTTCTATAGAAAGACCTTTGGGGATACATACGGGGCATCTTTCCATATATCTCATTAGCTTTCCTGACATTTCTGAGTCCCATGGCCACATTCTTCCCATTCTATGTCTCTCCCACTTGCTCTCTTACCTTGGTTATTTTCTTTATCGTTCTTTCTTTTTTTTTTTTTTTTCTGGAGAAGGCAGAGAGAGAGAGAGAGAGAGGGAAAGTAAGAAATCATCTCCTCTCAGGGAATGATCATGCCTCAGTCCCTTCTCTCTATTCTCTTCTCAGTAACTGGGCAGACATGCACAGTCATCTGGTGTGTTTTTAGGACTCCCCTCAACACCCTGACCGGGACTCAAACTTTGTACCTGGCCATATGAGATTCAGCACCTTAACACCACACCACCTGCTGGCCCACTTTCCACTCCTTTTTCTCCTTCTTTCTCTTCTGCCATAAACACTTTCCATTTCCTTAATTGAGTAACACTATACCACGATAACCTGTCTTAAATATTTAGCATATTTATTAAATGAATTTTACCATCTAAGAATCAAACAAATACCTCTGTGATTTCTTTTCTCAGGAATGTTGAACAAGGACAAAAATGTTGCTTCTTATTTGACTATAAAACCTTCAATATATATTTGTTCAAATAGTACAGTGATCTATCATAATTTGAT
>NW_006205007.1:3440080-3444556 GCF_000334495.1 Tupaia belangeri chinensis
TCTGAGTGCTTGAATGAACAAAAAAGACAAATAAAAAGAAATATTGCTATTGAAGAAGCAGGAGAAGAAGGGAGGAGAAGGAAGAAGAGGAGGATGAGACTTCACAGGTCAAAAGAACAGGAAGAAAGCAACCCTGGGCCAGTAGGTAAGTCGCCTGTAACGGCTATGCCCTCTTTCCCCTTCTAAACATAGCTGGATTTTCTAGCTAGAAGAGGTGAAATCACTTTTTCTTTCATTCCTTAAACACTTTTCTGAAGACCCATTATGTCCTAGGTCTTGTTCTCAGCAGTTGAGAAACTTGTAAGAATATTTTCTGTTGGCTGTTGTCTATGTTTCTTTTCATGTTGAAAGCATCTCTTCAGGCGAACACCTTAACATCCTCGACAGCCTCCCTTGTTGTAAATTGCTGCGTGCGCCACCCAAAACCAAAAGCAAAAAGTAGATAAAAGGCAAAAGAATACAATTATGTGTGTACAAACCTTAAGGAGATTTCTATTCAATTCACTGTGGAGACGAGGTTCCGCCCTTTTCTTATTTATTGTATGTGCATCTGTTTCCCTATCCCCAAAAGGCATTAGCGGAACAAACCCCTACCGTACCTGGTGGAAGTAATGCACAGCGGCAACTTCCCTTGTGCGGCTGGATATTAATGCTAATGTACAGGAGTTAAATATAGCACGAAGCAAGTGTATTAGAGGGAAAAAAAAACAAAGCAACTAACTTCACATTGCAATGGTAGCGTGGGGGCAGGCCAGCAAAGGGTTGTGTTTATTGTTATTATTTTTTTTGAGAGAGATTTTTGCTAGAAGGTGCATACTATTGCTGGAGAGACAGAAAGAGACAGAGATGCAAAAGAAGAAATCACTCCCCAGGGGGAATGGCCATGCCACAATCGCTTCTCTTTCATTCTCCTCTTGAGATTTTAGGCGCACACGCACACGCACACGACTGGTGTGAGTTTCAAGCTGCTGGGTCTGGGACTAGAACTACGGTCAACCATGTGGAAGTCCAAAACCTTAACCACTATGCCATGTGCTAGCCCTAAGGCTTGTATTTGTAAACACTGGGATATACTGTGAAAGTGTCAAATTGATTAGGAGACAATGTGCTGAGCATTCGTATCTCAGTTATACTAACTCACTGTCCTCAGTGGCAAAGAAAAGCCCACATATTATCTGGATGGGTGTGAATGAGAGGGTCAGATGAGAGGGTCAGGAGAAGAGACAGAGACCTCTGGTCATGTTATTTCATACACGGCCTCAGTAGAAATGATGGGACTTCCTAAGTTTTTCAATTTTTTCTCACTTCTAACAGGAGACAGCAAAGACCATTCACCGTGAGGTACAAGAAGCAGGAGTATGTGCAAGTCCTGTTGCTTTACTTAGTTATCACCACCTAAGTGTTGGGTGCCATTTTGAAAAACTCTAGAAGAAAATTTTCATGGAAAAATGGCTTAAAAGAAGGAGCATGGTTCTGAGAAAGCTATCCAAGGTCATGAGAGCTTTGGCTACAGGCCCGGAGGATTTTGGTTTCAACATGCACCATCTCTACAGGAGACAATGTGATGTATTAGTGAAAACACTGGCTGTGGAATTTGGACAACAATATGTAAGTGGGATTTCTTCACTGCAGATCTCTTTTCTTGAAAAGTTAAATTCTCAGCATGTTGTTGTTGTTATTATTTTGGCTGTTATTTCATTTCTGAAGTGAGATGGTCAAACCAGATGGCCTCAATTGTTTTTAAATTTACTTTGGATTGTAGTTACTGGTTTTGTTGTGGGATGGCCTCTGTGATGCTATCCAACTTCTGGTATTTTGGACAAAGAATTGGATGAAATACAACAACAGTGAAAGGGAAAGGTAGTTTATTAAGTAAAAGTGGAAGTACACTGCTGAGAGGTGGGAGTTGGACTGAGAAAAAGTGGCTCCCAAGACCCCAGCAGTTACATTCTGTGAGGTTTATAATTTTTTAATCTAGGTGGTGTTGTTTGATCATTGGCTGGGACCATGGATTGTTCTCATCTCATTCTCTCTATCAAATGTGATGGGTCCATGATCCATCTCATTGGCTATATCAAATGTGGCTTAATCAGCTAGACATCTCTTACTAATCTCCTGCCTACCTTACCTTGGCCGGGTAGTTTTCTGCCCTGATAGTTGTTTTCTCTCTCTCTCTCTCTCTTTCTTTTTTGGTGTGTTTGTTTTTATCTACTCACATAGGCAGATGCTCTAGCTCCCTCACCCCTTTCCATTTGCTGAATTTCTCCTGCCTCGATTTACCTATAATAATTGTACATCTTTATGGAGTACACTGAGGTTTTTCAAAGCATGTCTACATAATATGCTAACCTACTGTCCTCAGTGGCATAAAAAAATCCAAATATTACCTGAGTGGGTGTGGATGAGAGAGTCTGGAAAGGAGACAGAAACTTCTAAAGGGAGAAGTGGGAAAAAAGAGAAGTTTTTCACATAAAGGAAATGTGAAAAACCATATTTACCATCTCCAACATTGTCATTACTTTGTGTTGTACACATTTGAAATTCACCCTATTGGTTATTTGGAATATATATCACATTGTCACCCATGTTCTTTACTCTGCTGTGCTATACTATTCGATATCCCATTCCACTTGTTAACATGCAGTCTTGTGTCTGCTAACCAAGGTGTTCTTTCTGGTTCTGACATTCTGGATTCTCAGTAGATGAACTTACAAGGGCCAACTCATGACTGCAGGTAGAGATTGTGGTGCATGTCTCAGCATGTAGGACAACGAGGTGCCCATGGTGTGTGCTGCCTGCTGTGGAGCAGCCTCCCCTTCATCAGGACAGACACCACATACCATGGGCAAGATCATTTTCTTTAAACCAGAACCTGGGCTACCTGAGTGCAGCTAGTTTTGATAAGCCCCTACCTCTTTAGTTAATGGATATGTCCCCAGGGTTTAGGACAATCAGTGGCACTAAGAGCTCAGCAAATGTTAGGTGAATGAGTAGAATAATTATCTCCAGGGAAACTAATATCTAAATGGAACTTTAAAAGTTTAAAGGATAAAGAGAACTCCTTTCAGGGCTTGCACTTTTGACTATAACGGGATAAAAAGCAAGAACTCTGTGTTCAGATCATCGCTCTATCACTTACTATCTGTAGGCAAATTACCTAATCACTCCAAGTTAGATGCTCTTGCAGAGAAAGTGGGGTTAGAATTGTTATCTCTCTCCTGTGACCATTGCCAGATTTAAGGCAGTGCCACATCATTAGCACAGTGACCAGCAGATAGTGAGGGGTCAATAAATATGAACAATTCTTGTCAGGTTGGAGCTCTGAGGACACAGACAGGACTCCTAAAGTCCTAGTGAATGAGGTATATTCTGTTAAAGAGCTAGTTAAATATTCAACAAAAATGGAATAGAGAATTCTTTAATAAGTTCCCTGTGGAGCTGGTTGCATAACAAGGGGAGTTGGAAAGGGTGCATTTAAAAAGGAGATTAAGTGTAAAGAGAAAATAAATAGATTGTCAGCTACAATCTAGGGAAATATAAACTCAGCAGAGAGAATCCTCAGGCTCCAGATTAGATGCTTCAATCTGACATGGGCTTTGGTTAGAGACAGGGACATCCGAGAGGGAGACTGAGTTTGAACTACAGAGCCTCCTTCACTCGGGCCAGATTACTGGAGCATCTGGCTCAGGTGAAGACAAAGTTCCCAGGGAAATTGTTCAAGCTCATGATGGCCGGGGCAAATATGGAAGCCAGTGACACTGAAGCTTGCGAGAGTGTATGAACATCCTGGAGTGTTTTCTAGCACAGATGGTTTTATTTTAAAAGAGATTCTCCTATTTCATTCAGGGCAGGACTAGAACAGACAGTGACTAAGGGGATAAGAAGTAGGCAAATAGGAAGAGCTGGGCAGGACCATGAAAAAGTGAGATTGGGATGCAGAGAGGAGCCCAGACCCTAGAAGGCTAGGTAGGAAGCTCAGAGAAAGCAGATCCTGAAGCTTTCTGTTTTAACTAAAATTGCAAGAGAGGTAACAGAAAATTATGGAAGGAGCACATAGTTAGAGACTGTAGAGGCGCCAAGCTTTACTCTGCTTGTGGGTTAAATCTCTGGTAAACATTAGAAATTAATTCCAAGTTGCATCATGTGAGATTGACAGTTCCCATATGCATTCTTCTTGGACACCACTGGCTCAGAGAGTTAAGCTGGCCATAGAGACAGATGATAAAGAAGGTTGGCTGACAGCAGTGTGATAAAGAAGAAATAAAAGTAGAGAGGAATAAGAAAATAAAGCTAAACAATGCAAGCAACAGAAGAGAAAAAATATGAAGCTTTAAAAAAAATGAGGAAAAAGCTTATTTTTCAAATCCAAGAAAGTTTATTTGAGGCAAAACTGACTGACTGTGCAGAATTTTCATCTGGTTCCAGAAGCCAGGCCTGAGGCCTGTAAGGAAAAGCAAACAAGCCATGTCCTTTCCC
>NW_006205007.1:3444663-3445439 GCF_000334495.1 Tupaia belangeri chinensis
CTACTTACCTTTCTTGGTGACCTAAAAGGCTTGAAAGAGTGCTCAGAATAAAATAGGCTGGAAGGAGGCTACCATTTTCCAAATTGTGCCTGGGTCAGAGTTCAAAGAGAGACCTAGAAAAGAAAAGTGATATCAAGAAGGACCAGAAGTAAACTGCTGAAGGCTAGAAAGTAGAAGCAGGCAATCAGATAAGAGGAGATAGAGCTTAGTCAGTGTAAATAGCTCACAGGCACCTCATGGCCCCATGCAGGTGAGAGGTCTGTACAGCAATTGCCAGAAACATCCTGAACATGCAGTCGTGGGACAGCCCAGGGGGGTTTCCACAAGGAAATATAAAAAAGGAGAGACTTTGCAGCCTCGGGCATGGGATTTGTGACAGGCACCTCACAAAATATCATGAGAAGATAAGCTATGAGAATTCAGCTTACCTTAATTTTATTAAGTTTTAATTCTTTGATCAGATCTTTACCCTTCCCTGCTTTGAAACGGAGGCAAAAGAAAGCTAGCAAATGGAAGTAGGTAAGGGGACTGGAGCATCTGTGGTTAGATTGAAAAACCTGATTAGGGCAGAAAATTCTCTAGAGGCTCAAGGTAGTGTAGGCAAGAGATTAGTGGGGATGGGCTAGTTGTTTAAGCCACATTTGATGTAGCCAATGAGAAATCAGTGAGCCCAGCAGGAGACAATTGCTAGAGCCAATGAGATGAGAACAATCAGTTGGCCCTGCCAACTGACATGACCCAGATTTAAAAATTTAAAATCCCCCAGAATGCAACAG
>NW_006205007.1:3445464-3455466 GCF_000334495.1 Tupaia belangeri chinensis
TCCCTGTCCACTTGGGCCTGTTCCTATCTCTCAGGAGCGTACTTTCACTATTACTTAATAAACTACCTTTTCCTTTCACTATTGGTGTGTTTTGTTCACTTCTTTGTCCAAAACACCAAGGACCTGTATATCATCGCAGACACCCTCCTGCAACAAAACTCTACAGCTACCTGGACTGTCAGAATTTGTAATAGGCCCAACTACTCCTTACATCCAATAGGCCTTCATGCATGATTTCAGGTATCCTCAGATGAGTGCGAATGTTAATAATCCATAAACCACTGTATACTACGATTAAGTGCATTTTCCTTGTGGTGCACTCACTGGGAAGGAACATTTATGAGCCCAGTTCTGCCAACACTTTGCTTAGTAGACTCTGAGGGCAGGATGCACAAAGCAGCATTTGAGTAGTTGGTGAAAAGCTTTGAAATTATCCAGGCTGGCAGAAATCATGTGGGGCACCTTTATGAGTTAAAATAGATTAAAAATTATAACACCAACATGTTCACCATGAGTTAAATAGATTAAAAATTATATGAGTTAAAATAGATTAAAAATCATAACACCAACATGTTCACCATCATCCTCAAATTTGTCAAATCTGAACCCAGTAAAGAACAAACTAGCAATAATTTTGGCACTTACCTGCTCATCATATTGCACGAAATGTCCAGCACCCTTTCAACTTTCCATTTTCCCACACGTCACAGTGGTAAATTAGACATTCTTTGATTAAATATTGAACAAAACTAAGTGCAGATAAATTTACTTCAAGATATAAAGATGAATAAACTAGAAATTGGTTAAAATCTAGGACCCGACTAAGATCTGGGGACCCTTTTTTTTCTTTTTTTTCAGTTATAGTCCTTTATTTTGTACGGATTTGCAAATTTTACTCATTTGCTCACTAAACAATTTAAAGAGTTCTATAGGAATAATCTGATAAAAGAAATAAAAATGTAGATTCAGTTAAAGCATTTCGTGTGTATTCTTTTATTAATGTCTGGTATAATGAAGGCCTTTCTAAGCACTGTGGGGAAGTTGCAGAGTGCACTCAGATGGTATGAGTGGTTGTGCAAAGGACTGATGTGATTTGAAGGAAGAGTAGAGAATAGAACATTTGTTTGGCTTAAATTGGACAACTTGATTTAAGAAGCACCAGAACAATACACAAAACTACATATGCCCTCCAACTCTGTCGAGAAGTACCATTCCAATGCTGCAGGGCTGTGCCAATTCATTCAGAGTGCCATCTTCAGCCAGCCTCATATGGCAAGTCAGAAAAGAGTCAAAACCATTTCCAGTTGACTTTAATCCCTCAGAGATGGATTCAAGAGGCCAGCCTGCCTTTTTCACACTGCTGAGATAGAGCAGCAAAGCCCGAGTCTCTGTGATTGCTTCTAACTTCACAGTGCTTGGTAGTCATACAGAACAAGAAGTCTTCTAATATATGCTACTGTGGATCGAGCACTGCAAATTGGCAGACTCGCATTCTTAAAACCAAAGTATGACAACCAGTAATAAACGGTATCTTCAGAATAGGGAAAACGATTTCTATTTTGTGGTTCCGATAGGTGTTCTTGGTGGTGCTTAGATGAGGCAACCTCCACTTAAAGGTTATAGTCATTTCTTGCCAGCTGTTTGCCTACTTCACCAACAGGGACCCTGGAGACTTCATTGTGACAATACGATGAATTTTGCCTTGAAGGGCACTACCCACATGGCCTCTGGATAGTTAGTAGTAGAAAGCTCATTTATTATCATCTAATTCATTCACTAATGACCAGAATAAACAAGCTTATAAGATAGCACAACTCAATTCAATGGGAAAGTAGAAATTAATGACTTGATTTTTGTTGGCACGCAGATGTCAGTTCAGCCAGAGTTGGAGCATGCTAAACTTCTTCTAAGCGCCTAAGTTAAAATAGTCCCCAAGCCTCCTCTACACTGCTTCCTGAATTGTCCTTTGTCCTCTCTTCTTGTATCAACACCACCATTGCCTTATTTTAAGCTCTCCTCACCTTTTACAGAATACCGTCTTATTGGTGAGCCTGCCTGTCTGCTCACAGCAATCCAGATCAGCTCACATACTCCTGACAGAGCTCGTTTCCTAACATTCCTTTCAGATAATATAAACTATCTTTATCAAAAAACAGAACCCCAAACTCAATAAACTTTTAGAGCTTCCTATCACTTGAAAGACAAGGTTCAATTCTTTATAGAACTTTCTGTATCTATTCTATTATTCTGTTCTATTATTCTATTCTGTTCATTGTTCTATTTCTATTCTATTATTTTCTATTCTGTTCTGTTCTGTCCTGTTCTACAGAATAGATTCGCCGTTTGGGCTCAACCTATCTTGCTTATCTCATCAGCTGTCACACTCCTCCATGCTTCCAGCTCACTGACTAGTTAGAGGACTACCTGTGGTTCTCTAAACTTGTTACATTTTCTCTATGCGCCTCTCCCTTATACACCTTGAAAAAGTCAACTTTCAATTTTTTTTTCCTCAAAAGTCACATTGCCATAGAGTTTTTCCTGCAAAGTCTTTACCTCCCAGACGAGCTTCGATGGTTCTTGCTCTGTGTGTTTCAAGTACATGGCTATTTCTGTATTGTATCATCTTCATTGCACTGTAGATATACCTATGCCTCCTTCTACTTCATAATGTGTTCAAGGGCCACAGTGCCGGACTTCGTTCCTCTTATATCAACAGCTAGCGTAATGCCTGGTACTGATCTCAACAAGCCTTTGTGGACTTAATATATGAACATCCTTACATACTGGGGGGAGGTGTTCAGGTTATTAGTGGTGAATGGACATATTTCTAATGCAGCAGTTTTCAAGTGCATTCTTAGAGTCTCACATTCTGTGAAAGTTGTTTGGGATCTTCTTTGGTGCGGGAAATGAGTAGCAAGGCTCAGCGAGAGATCTTCTAGTTCCCAACATTGCCTTGGTTGTGGTAGCTCTTCGGATACTTGCCTCGTGTTGTGGATTGACATAAAATTTGAGAAGCTTCTACTTCCAAAAAAACTTTGAAAACCATCATAACTGATGTGGCATTTGTCAGCTTCCAGGTCATCCCTCCCTTCACTGCAAACAACAAAAATTAGCCCTGTTGAGCCAAACATTGAAATGCTATTTAGTAGTTAGGAATGTATTGCTGGGAGGATTTATGCAACTTTCAAGTCAAATCACTCAAAAGTACTTTGAGAATTCTCCATTAATTTATCTCCTTTCCAAGATGCTTTGGCGAGAACATTTAAAATTTAAAAGGCAAGGGCCAGCTTGTGGCCGGGTTGTTAAAGGAGCTTGGATCTCATGTGGCCAACTGTGTGGTTTGAGTTTCAAATCCAGCAGCTTGAGAAGCACCCCAGACGTGTGTGTGTGCATGCTCAAAATCCTGACAGCAGGAAAAAATGGAGGAGAAGGGATTGTGGCATAACCATAGCCCATGGGGGTGTTTTTTCTCCTACTCATGAGTGCACATACCGTTTGGCAAATTAAAAAGGAAAACAAAAGCTGAAATCATCGTAGAATTGGGTTTGTGACTATTCCCTTTAGCAACCAGCTCTATTATCCTCTGCATATCATTTATAATCCTTGACTCAGCTTTATCACCTGTCAAAAATTAAAAAGAATTATTTCTACCAGGCAGGCAGCAATAACATCTATAAAGACAGTTTCTAAACCACATGGCACTACAATATACGTGTTTTTCAAAAATCCAGTCTTTTTTTCTTTTTCATGTAGTTAGACTATACTTTTTGCCTGTTTCAATCAAGTAGAGTTATCTGTATAACATTTATGAGTAGAATATGAGTGAAAGATGTGTGTCATTTCTGGGCCAGTGGTTTTAAAAAGGAACTATGTCCCCTCCATTCTTTTTAGTCCTAACTATTTCCATCTAGATGCAGGTTATTACAGGACTTTAGGGGGTGGTGGAGTAATGAGACAAAAGAATTCTATGAGTTATATGTGGAGGAGAGCTGTCTACCAATCAAGAACATACTCTGGAATATTATGTAAGCAAGAAGTAAACTTCATTCATGTTTGAGGCATTATGATAGTCTTGAAGATATTTGCTACTATAGCTTACTCAGTCCTAACTAATTAAGGCAGTTTACAAACACAAGATGCAATTTATTTTGCAATCATATCATATTCTTCTTAATCATCATATTTCTGCATGATCTTCTTGGTGAAAGCAGCTGTCTATGTATAAGAGCCAGGAAGTATGAGTTTTGAGTTTTCTTTCATAGCCTCTGTCATAAGTCTGTGAAAATATTGATTTATTTCATTAAATGTAACAAACTACATTATTGTCCAAGATCATTGTTCATTGAAAGTATATCTTTGTATGAATTAGAAAAAAAGTACCCCTCCTAGATGCTTCTTATAAATTCACTTAGAGAAAATAAGCTTCAGAAACCAATAAAGAAAGTGTAAGGTCTGAGGGAAGGGAAAAGAAACATGGCAGAAACATTCCCTCCAGCAGAACTTTCCTGTTTTCCACATCTGGCCCGCCATCCCCAATGGACTTTCCTGCCCTTCAGCATTTGGCACGCCACCCAAAGGTGAACAGAAACAGTGATCTTCATTGGCCAGACAAGGACCCATGGCAAGAACCTATTGGACAACAGCCCTTTAAGAATGAGCAGCACCCACCCTGTGCCTGACTCCCTCGGCCTCTGATCAGGCCGAGGCCGAGGGACCTCACCAGAGAGTACAGAATAAATTATAGAGGTTTTATTAAACCCCAAAGCCTGACTCTGGTATTTTCGCCTTTGCTGCCTCTGATTTCGCCACCGCTCCCAAATCAAACCTAACAGAAAGTATAATGTAGATTGTGAATGTTTAGAAGTTTTTCTAACAATTATTATGAAACAAAATACTTTAAGTACTTTTGTTTCTCTTTGATTGAGCATGCTGTAACTTTGGAATTTTTCAGACTATTAAGAGGCTATTTAATAGATTATATGTATAATTTTTTTACAATGGTCTCTTTTATTTCAATTTCTTTTATACATTCAATCACATGATTTAGCTTGCAAAGTGAATATTTCATCATGTGTACATTTCTCACCAGTCCAGTTGACAATACTATAAAGTTATCTTCAACAAATAATAACCCATTTCTTTGTCCCATAAATGCTTTGCCTCTCTACTTTTCTCCTTAATGTCCTTTCTCAGACTCTATTCCTTCACCCACCCTCTTCCCACACTGTATCTAGTATTCACAACCATTTATTATGTTTCTATATCCTTTAGTCATTCAGTTTGGGTCATAGAGTGAGGATACTCGGTATATATAAAGTGGAGACATACAATGTCTCTCCTTCATAGGTTGGCTTGCTTCACTCAGCAGTAAATCTTCCATATTCATCCACTCTCTGTCAAAAGACAGGGTCTTGTTTTTTTATGGCTGAGTATAGTATTCCATAGAGTATATGTGCCACAGTTTTTCAATCCATTCATCTGTTCGTGGGCATTTGGGTTGGTTCCATGTCTTAGCAATTGTGAATAATACTGCAATAAACCTCAGTGTGCAAGCACTTTTCCGATGAAGAACTCTTCTGTCCTTTGGTTACATACCAAGGAATGGGATTGCCGAATCATAGGGTAGTTCTATCTGTAGATCTTTGAGGAATCTCCATATTGTTCTCCATGGTGGCTGGACCGATTTACATTCCCATCAGCAGTGTAATAGAGTTCCCCTTTCATCACACCCCCACCAGCACTTAATCATTTTTTGTATTTTTTTCTTTTTTGAAGAGGTTTTTGCTATAGGGCATGTGCGCTCACCAGACAGACAGAGAGAGACAGAAAGACAGAAAGCAAGAAATCACCCCCCAGAGGGGCTGGCTACACCACAATCCCTTCTCCTCCATTCTCCTCTCGGGATCTTGGGCACACACGCACACGCGCCTGGCATGAGTTTTAAGCCACCGGGTCCAGGACGCGAACCGCGGTCAACTACGTGGGAGTCCAGCGACATAGCCATTATGCTAACCCATTTTTTGTATTTTTAATCTTAGTCACTTTGATTGGGGTTAAGTGGTATCTAATTGTGGTTTTGATCTGCATCTCCCTTACAATGAGGGATGTTGAGTATTTTTTTCATATGCCTTTTGGCTATTTGTATGTCATTCTTAAAGAGTGGTTTTTTCAACTCATTCTTCCATCTTTTAACAATGTTGATCACCTTTTTTCAAGAAAGCTGCTTGAGTTCCTTGTGTATTCTGGTTATCAGTCCTTTATCTGACACATAGTTTACAAAAATATTTTCCCATTCTGAGGGTTGTTGATTCACATGTATTACTGTATCTTTTGCCATGCAGAAACTTCTTAATCTGATGTAATCCCACTCGTCTACTTTGGGGATTATTGACTATGTTGGGGGGTATTTAAAAAGTCTTTGCCTACCTCAATGTCTCTCAGAGTTTCCCCTGTGTTTTCCAGCAGTAGTTTTATAGTTTGAGGTCTTAGGTTTAGATCTTTGATCCACTTTGAGTTGATTTTTGTCAGTAGTTTAAGGTAGGAGTCAGATTCATCTTTCTGCAGGTGGATGTCCAGTTTTTCCAGCACCATTTGCTAGAGAGGTTTTCCTTTTTCCACTGGATTGACTGGTACCCTTCGTCAAAAATCAGTTGACTGTATGGTTGGGAGTTTATTTCTGGGAACTCTATTCTGTTCTATTGGTCCTCCTGTTTCTGTGCCAGTACCATGCTGTTCTGATTATCACAGTTTTGTAGTATATTTTTGGGTCTGGGAGTGAGATCCCACTCATTCCACTCTTGTGCAGGATCACTTTGGCAATACGAGGTCTTTTATGATTCCAGACAAATTTTATGATTGTCTTTTCTACATCTGTGAAGAATGTGTCTGGTACTTTAATTGAGACTGCATTAAATATGTAGATTAATTTGTGTAGAATTGCCTCTTTGATTATATTAATTCTTCCAAAACAGGAACTTGGGACGTCCTTTCACTTTTTTGTGTCATTTTCTTTTTTTAGCTTCTCATACTTTTCCTCATGGAGGTCTTTAACTTCTTTGTTTAGATTTGTTCTAGGTACTTTTGGTGGCTATGGTAAATGAAATTACTTTTTTCAGTTCTATCTCAGTCTGCATGCTGTTTGTATATAGAAATACTATAAATTTCTGCATGTTGATTTTGTATCCTGCAACTTTACTGTATTCATGTATTACTTCCAGAAATTTTTTCATAGATACCATTGGCCTTCTATGTATACAATCATGTCATCTGCAAATAGTTTCACCTCTTCTTTTCTTATTTGAATGCCTTTTATTTTATTCTTGTTTCTATGTGTGTTTGTGTGTGCATGTATATATAGATAGATAGATAGATAGATAGATAGATAGATAGATATAGATGTAGATATAGATTATATTTAAGGACAGGAATATGTTTCAGAAAAAATTAAACAAAATTACATGAAAGGCCCAGCTGCAGTGGTAGCTCACTACTCCGCAAAGCCAGAGCCCCATGGCAGACCAAATTTCAGATCCCAGAATGACCTAAATTGTACCTGGCACATGTTTAAGCCCATGATTCTTGCTGGATGGAAGGATGGGAGAAAGGGGATCATACAAGACCCTATCAGGGTTCTAGCTTATTTCTCCCTTTGTCTCTCTCTTTTTCTCTCTCTCACTCAAGAAATTAAATAGAGGCCTGACTGGAGCAGCTCGTCACCTAAGCCCCCCACCCATTCTAGAGTGTGGGAAGAGGGCTTGTTTTGGCCTTCCAGACCCACCCTCATTCCACAGTCATAGAGTAAGAAGGAACAGAGAGAAAGCAAGCTCGAATGGAGGCAGCTCTCTGCCCAAGTCCTCTGCCCATTCTAGAATGTGTGGAAGGATGACCTGTTTTGTTTCATGTCGTAGGCAATTTTGGATACCACCCCTACATTTTAACTTCTCAGGTCAATCCCTTCCACATAGCAACCCAATAGGTCTAGGTATATAGGAGCCAAACACCTGAACACTCTGTGTTTCTGAAGGAGTTCTCTTCTACACTCACATCGACAAAAGAAGAGAGAAAATCCTCTCTGTAAATCTGAACCCAAAACTCCCTCTGCAAATAGCACACTGGCACAGAAGAGGGAAACTTGCACAAAGCTATTAATAATACAGATCAAGGGGAAGCACAGGTGTACACTGCTAAAGAGATCTCCAAAATAGCAAGAAGAATGTATATCACCAGACAACTAAAAAAGTCACAAGAAGTATGAGAAAATCAGAACCAGCAGTTGGTGTGATGGTTATGTACCTGGACTCCCAGGTAGTCGACCACTGTTCAAGTCCCAGACCTGGTGGCTTAAATTCATGATGGGTGTGTGTGCATGTGTGTCCAAGATCCTGAGAGGAGAATGGAGGAGAAGGGATTGTGGTATGCCCATCCCCTCTGGGGGGAGTGTGTGATTTCTCACTTCCTGTCTCTCTCTGTGTGTCTTTCTGGCAAGTGCAAGCACCCTATAGTGCAAAGAGACACACCCCAAAAAAAAAAAACCCCCCAAAAAAAAAAAAAAAAAAAAAAAAAAAAAGAAAAGAAAACAAAGAAAGAAATATGAGAAAATAAAAAAAATACTCCCCCCCTCCTCCAAGGGAACATAAGAACTCATCTCCATCAATGGAAAAAATAAATAAAAAGAAAAAAAAGAGTAAATCATTGAAATATAAGATAAAGGATTCAGAATATATTTATCATTCAGAATATATTAATCCAAAATTCAGTTGTATTTATCATAATTAAACTCAATGAAATGTAAAAGAAAACAATCAACTCTAAGAGATGAGAAAGTCATTCCATGACTTGAAAGAGGAACTCTTTAAAGAGATAGATCATCAAAAAGAATCAAATAGAACTTCTAGAGATGAAGACTATAACTCAAGATATCAAATCCTTTTTTGGAAGTATTAATAGCAGATTAGACCATGCAGAAGATAAGATCTCTGCCTACAAGACAAATCTTCTGACAGACGAAGCCATCAAAAAGAAGGAAAAAATAAGAAAATAAAAAAACAACATATGGGAAATACTTGATACTATTAAATGCCCTAGTATTTGAATAACTGATATTCCAGAAGATGAAGACTCTTTCCTAACCTAGAGAAACATTCAAACATCTAGATACAAGAAATAGAAAAGATACTGAATAAAATAAGAATAAGAAGATCATTCTCCAGGGCACATCACAGATCAAAATCAAAGACAAAAGATTCTAAAAAGGGCAAGAGAGAAATATCAAGCTACAAAGATTATCCTGTTATGCTAATGTCAGACCTCTCATCTAAAACATTGAAAATAATGACGGTATGAGCAGACATATCAAAACGCTAAAAGAAAAACAATTTCAATCAAAAATACTATACCTAGTAATGTTATCCTTCAAATGGAAAGAAAAAATAAGATTATTCTCAGTTAAGCAAAACCTGAAATAATTTACTAACACTAGATGAAGTGTTAGTTAACCAAGTGTTAGTTACTTCCTCTTCAAGAAGTACTGGAAGGAGCACTATATCAGGAAAACTAAAGAGGGACAAACAGAAATAAAAGAACACAAAATAACCAAGAAAATGACTTACAAAATGATAGGGATAAGTCTACAAATATTAATAACAATGCTGAATGTCAATGGATTAAATTTTCCAATTAAGAGAGACAGACTGGCTGAATGGATTAACAAAAGGAGCTCACTACATGCTGCTTGCAAGAAACATACCTCTCTGGTAAAGACCTACATAGACTGACAATAAAAGACCAGAAAAAGGTATTTCATGCAAATGTAAATTTAAAAAAGTCTGGAGTTGCGATACATATAACAGAGAAAATGGATTTTAAGACAAAAACTGTAAGATGAGACAAAGGAGGACACTATATAGGACTAAATGGACTAATTCACCAGAAAGATATAATATATAAGTATCTATGCTCCCAACATGGAAACATCCAAATACATATAAGACTGATACGTCTGTA
>NW_006205007.1:3455497-3463131 GCF_000334495.1 Tupaia belangeri chinensis
GGGAAAGATAGACTACAACACAATAATCATAGGGAATCTCAACACCCCACTGTCTTCTCTGACAGATCATCTAGACAAAAAAATCAGCAAAGCAATACAGGATCTAAATGAAACCATAGATCGAATGGACTTGATGGTCATCTATAGACCTTTTTACTCAACAACCACAAAACACTCTTTTTTCTCACCCTGACATAGAACATTTTCAGAGAGCAACTATGTGATACAGCACAAAACAAGCCTTTACAAATTCAAAGGTATAGAAACTATATCCAGCATCTTTGAGCCACAATGGAATAAAACTTAAAATTAACTGCAGGAGAAAACCTTCAAAAAATACACAAACACATGGCAACTAAACAACTACACCTGAATGACTTTATAACCACTTAAGAAATTAAGATTGAAATAAATGTTTCATGGAAACAAATGATAATGAGCACATGAGTTTTCATAACCTATGGTACACAGCAAAAGCATTCAGAAGAGGGAAGATCATAGCAATTAGTGCTTACAAGAAATACATGGAAAACTGACAAGTTGACAACTTAACAGCACACCATGGGGAACTAGAAAAACAGTAAAAACAAGACCATCAAAAATGCCAGGAGAAAGAAATAATAAGGATTTGAGTAGAAATAAATGAAATAGAGAATAAAAGAACTATACAGAAAATAAATGAAACCAAAAGCTAGTTCTTTGAGAAGATAAACAAAATCAATACATTGTAAACTACACAAATCAAGGAAAAGAGAGAAAATAATCAAATAATTCAACGTAAATACAAAAGATAATGGGAGAATACTCCATGAGACTGTATGCCAATAAACAAGAAAACCCGGATGAGGTGGACAAATTTCTGGACACATACAACCTGCCAAGAATGAATCAAGAAGACATAGAAAGCATGAATAAACCCATAAACAAGTAATGAGATTTAATCAGTAATAGTCTCCCAACAAAGAAAAGCCCAGGTCTCACTTCTGAATTTTACAAAACTTTTAAAGAGATAAACCCAATTCTACTCAAACTATTTCTAAAAATCTAAAAGAAAGTACCCTCCCAAACTCGTTCTATAAAGCCTATGCCACCCTCATCCCAAAACAGTAAAGGACATAACAAAAACAAACAAAAAGAAAAAAGAAAACTACAGACAAATATCCCTGATGAATACAGATGCAAAAAGTCTCAGCAAGATACTAGCAAACTGGATCCAACAACACATCAAAAAAAATTATACACCATGACTAGGTAGGATTTATTCCAGGGATACAAGTGTGCTTCAACATATGCAAAGCAGTCAATGTAATGCAGTACATTAACAGAAGGAAAGATAAAAACCACATGATCCTGGGACTAGCAGGTGGTGTGGCAGTTAAGGGCACTGGAATCCCACATGGTCATCCGTAGTTGGAGTTCTGGACCTGGCAGCTTGCTTTCTCACTTTCCCTCTCTATTTCTCTTGCTTACTCTGTCCCTCTCTGGTCAAATTAAAAAATAAACAGAGAAATAAATATAAATAAATAATTAAGTAAAATAATTCTTTTTAAAAATATACATATATAAATATATAAATCATACAATCATATCTATACATGCAGAAGCTGCATTGGTAAAATACAACATCCCTTCATGATTAAGACTTTCAGAAAAATTGGCATAAAATGGACATTTTTCAACACAATAAAAGTGATACATGACAAGCCCACAGCTAACATTATACTGAATGGGGAAAAACTGAAAGCTTTTCCACTAACTACTGGAACAAGACAAGGCTGTCCATTTTCTCCACTTCTTTTAAACATAGTATTAGAAGTCTCAGCCAATGCAATCAGACAAGAAACTAAAATAAAAGGCATTCAAATAGGAAAAGAAGTGATCTCTATTTGTAAATGATATGGCTATATACATAGAAAATCTAAAAGAATCAATAAAAAATTCTTAGAAGTAATAAATGAGCACAGTAAAGTGGCAGGGTACAAAATCAATAGACAAAAAAATATATAGCATTTTTATACACTACAATGAAAAAAGTGAGGCAGAATTGAACAAAGCAATCCCACTTACAATAGCCACACACAAAAAAATAAGATACCTATGAATAAACCTAACTAAAGAAGCAAAAGATCTCTACAAAGAAAACTATGAAAAAAAATTTATAAAAAAATTGAAAATGGCACAAAAAAGTGAGAAGACATCCATGTTGCTGGGTTCGAATAATATAATCAGTCAAAATGTCAACCCAACCCAAATTAATCTACAAATTCAATGCAATTCTGATCAAACTACCACAAATATTTATCAAAGAAATAGAAAGAAACAATCAGATAGTTTGTCTGGAATCATAAATGTGTCTTTTTCACCAAAGCAATACTGTGCAAAAAGAACAAAATAAGAGGCATCTCACTTTCTAACCTTAAAACATATTACAAAGTTGTGATAATTAAAATAACATGGTATTGGCACAACAACAGGCAGGTAGAACAATGTAACAGAATTGAGAACCCAGAAATAAGCCCCCAAACAGCCAACTGATTTTTGACAAAGGCCAGAAGACCACCCACTAAGGAAAAGAAAAATCTCTTCAGCAAATGGTCCTGGAAAAACAGCATATTCACCTGTAGAAAAATGAAACAGGACTCCTTTATCTCACCATTAACAAAAGTCAACTCCAAATGGATCAAGGATCTAAACATAAAACCTCAAACTATAAAACTACTAGTGGAAAACATGGGAAACTCATGGAGACATCAGAGTAGATAAAGATTCTTAAATAAGATCACCCAAACACAGGCAATAATCCCCAAAATAGACAAATGGAACTACATTAGGCACAAAAGTTTCTGCACAGCAAAAGAAACAATCATTATAGTACGGAGACAACCCTTAGAGAGAGAATATATTTGCAATTAGTATAAGGGACTGATAACCAGAATACATAGGGAACTCAAGCAGCTTGCCCACAAAAAATAATCAATTCAATCAAAAGATGGGCAACTGAGCTGAACAGACAGCTCTCCAAGGAAGACAGAAAAGTAGCCAAAACCATATTAAAAAATACTCTTTGTCTCCTATAAGGAAAATGAAAATCAAAGAGATAGTAACGATATGAAAACAATGAGATACCACTTACCTCTAGTTAGAATGGCTAAGATTAAAAAAAAAAAAAGAAGAATGATAAGTGCTAGTGAGGCTAGAGTGAAAGACAACCTTCCTATGATGTTAATGGGAATGTAAATTAGTACAGTCACTATGAAGAACAATATGGAGGTTTGATAGAAACCTACAAATAGAGCTACTATACAACCCAGTAATTTCACGCTAAGGTATCTATCTACCCAAAGGATAGGAATCCCCTCAGTTGGAAAAACATTTGCATATCCATGTTTATTTCAGTATTATTCACTATTACTAGGACATAGAATCAATCCAAAGGCCCAAGAACAGATAAATGGACTTAAAAAAAATGTGGCACTTATACTCTATGTACTACTACTCAGCCATAAAAAACAATGAGACTCTGGCATTTGATACAAAGTAGATAAATATAAAAGATTTAATGCTAAGTGAAGCAAGCTAGTCTATAAAGACACATATGGTATGTTCTTGAACAATACATACTAAATGTCTGCACTCTACAGCAGAAATGAAAGACTGGAAGGACTCAAGTGAATTCTAGTAGGACAAAGGAAGAGAAGAGGAATCAAGACATCATCATCCCACTTCTGGGAGCATCAGTTTATGGTCCCTGCCTGTATGAATCAAATGCTCTGTGAAGCTTCCTGATGCTCTCCTCTGGGACATCCACAGTGGAGCACTCTGAGATTCATCTTAGTGGTGTTTGCTGACCTCGACTCATTTCTTCAGAAGGGAGACATGCCCTAGAAAAGCTAACCTTCATTTCTGCTGAGATTGAAGCTGTGAAGACTGCATAACTGGACTAGTCCATGTCATGGTGGTTGAAGCAGCTGGATCCCACATGGCTGACCACACAATCTGAGTCTTGGACCCAGAGGCTTGAAAAACATGCTAGGCACAAGTGATTGTATGCCCAAAATCTCTAAAGGAGGGAGAAATTGAAGAGAAGGGATTATGGCATGATCATTCCGCATGAGCAGGTGCTTTCTCACACCCCCTCGCCTTTATCTCTCTCCACATGCACACACACCCTCAGGAAAAATTTGAAAATGATATATTTAAAATTAATGATTGAAAATGAAAATTTATAGAAGCAAATGAGAGCACCTCTGTTTTCAGGACCTTGAAATCTAAAAAAGAAAAAAGAAAGAAAAAAAGAAAACTAATCTATACAAATAATTACAATAATTACTGGCTACATAATCTGTGGGACTCAGTGCAATTTGGAAATGTGGTGTCTCTGGGCTGGCCCATGGCCTAATGGTTAAAGGAACTGAATTGCACATAGCTGATTGTATGGTTCAAATCCTGGCCTGGAAGCTTGAAAAACACAGTGGACATGTGTAAATGGGTGCCCTACATCCTAGGAGGATGAAGAAATAGGGAGAAGGGATTATACAATAGCATGACAATGCACTATTAGGACGTTCTTTTTCTCTCTCTCTCTCTTTCTGATGAGAGCACATGCCCTCTAACAAATTAAAAGAAAAAAAAAGAAGAGAAAAAATAATTTAAAAAGAAGTAAAACAAATTTTAAAAAATTATATGGGAATGAGAAAAAGGTAGGGTCTGATGTTAGGATCTGTCATAGGCAGATCTATTTCAAATGTAATAGCATGTTAATGCCCTATGAAGAAAGCCAAAATAGTTTGTCAGCCTGGGTTCTCACACTTGGTCTTGTTCTTTATGGTTGGCCTTTAGCCAGAGCAAATCCTCCCAACTGACAGCTGTCAACTGTCACAGGTTACAGATTAAAGTGACAAAATACTCAGAATGGTGGATAAAAATATTACAAAATCAGATTGAAAGCAGAATCCTTTATAACTACATTCTGAGTACCAAGATTAGGTTTCTATTTCTCATACCCATATCTTGGGACGATTTCGACTTCATGGTAGCATGAACAATTGGAAATAGCTCATTAAGAACTTTTCAGTTCATGTGACCCCTTTTGCTGGAGTATCTTCCCTTACATACCCAATTTAGGGATACCATGTTGCTGTAATCTGAATGTTTGTTTCCTAAAATTCATGTTGATATCTCATCTTCAATGTGTTGGTATTAAGAGGTAGGGCCTTTGCGAGGTAACTAGGTCATAAAAGAGGAACTCTTGTAAATAGCATTTGCGCCCTTATAAAAGAGGCTTGCATTCTACAGAACACATAGAAGGTGTTATATGTGAGGAATGAGTTCTCAGCAGATGTTGATTCTCTTAATGCTGGACTTTTTAGCCTCTAAAACTGTGAATGATACATTTCTGATGTTTATGAATTACGCAGGCTAATGTATTTTATACTAGCCTGAATGGATAAATGTGTATGATAATAACAATCAGCTGTGTTTTCTTCATGTCCTAACATTCTCCAATGATAAATGATTGGTAAATTATTATAGTACAAGTAACTGACATCTACACAACATTTGGCGTGTGAAAGGATTCAGCATAGAGAATGAGTTGGGTGGTCAAATACTTCCATTTTCACTGAATAACCCAGGCTTGCTACTCTTATTATTAATAACCTCCTCCTTTACATTCTCTAAAGTATTTTGGTTTGATTCATAAACTGTATAGTTACATTGATATAGAAAGCAAAAAGAGTCTTGGGCAACAAATTTAGATCCTAGATTCTACATTCATTTTGATAATTAAATGTGGTCAGTTATTTGAAGGCAATTTCAGAGATTCCCTTTCTCATATTAACAAGACTTAACAAGAGCCAAAGGCCTCATTACAATATCCCAGAACTCTTCTCTATCCATTTTTATACTAACTTTACCCATATTTTGATTCTTTAATGATGAACACCTGGATTATTAAGCTAACTAAAACCATGAAAACTATAAACCTGAGCAATGGATAAGTATCACCAAGCTATGATAGGCTGTAGAGAGGTGAAACAGAAGCTACAAGTTGTCCATCCCAACATCTCATCTCCTTGTCCTTCTTTAAAAATTGGTGTGAGGTGGCCATATGTCAAACCTAAAACTACATTTCCTAGTCTAGTAATTTGCAGCAAGATTTATAATGTGAATCAATTCTAGTCAAAGAAATGCATTCAGAAGTGCATGGTACTTCCTGTAAGTCTCCTTAAGAGGGGGTAGAATGTTCTTCTTGCTATCTGGAATGGAATGGAATGATGAGAACTGAGGAGGTCATCTTTAACCTTAAGTCCACATGCTGAGGATGCAGGGAGCACAAGAATAATGGAGCTCGGTCTCCTAACAATCCTTGAACCACTCTTAGTTCTATACTGCCTACCTCTGGATACCTTTTCTGTGAGGAAAAACTAAACTCCTTTCTTGCTCATGCCAGTGTTACTTTATTTTTGATCACTTGCTTGCCAACCTCATGTAAGATCCCTAGGTTCTCTCTCTCTCTCTCTCTATATATATATATATATGTGTGTGTGTGTGTGTGTGTGTATGTGTGTGTGTAAATTTTAATTTGGGAAGAATTTACTAAAAGTGCTCAAGGAACTTTTAAGGGTGCAACTTGCCATTTGGGAGAAATTTGGCTACTAAAATAAATCAGATATATTTTCTCATAAACAGCAGTGGTTGTACTCCAAGTGTGAGCAATAAAGTGCACTGCACTGAGTATGCTAGAAGTATCCTTAGCTCTCTTAGCTGAATTAGCAACAATACAGTACCCACATGCCTGCACTTCAGCTTGGAGTCCTGGAATGTCTGGACAACCTTCTTTAAAGGAAGGCATATTATAAAGTAGTATGGTATCAATTGACTACAAAATGCTTTCACAACTTCCCAGAAGAGTTTCAGCTCATTTCAGCACAATATGACCGGGTATGACTACCCATTACAATATGCTAGCACGTAAATTCATTATGTGCAATATCTAAGCCCATCAATGATGATCTAAGCATTTTGATGTCCAGGGCTCATAGATCCATCTTAATACAAAGTCTGAAGTTTTGGCTTTCAGGAATACATCATGGACATGTTGCTTTACCTCTTTGTGGAATTAGAGGGCTTACACTTGGGTATCTAAGGGCTTGCTAGGAGTGGGAGCAGATGGTAGTTTTTATATGTTCTTTTTATAAATGCATTTTGAGCAGGTTTTTTTTTTGCATGAATATTTCATTTATGACAGGGTGCTGCTTAGTTATATAAAAAGTAAATACATAATGAGCGAGGTGTAAGTATAGCAGCAATGTAGTGTTGAGACTAATGGGTGGAGAGGATTTTAAAAATACAAAGAATTCTCATTTTCAGAAAGTACTTTGCAAACTTTAAGATAAGTGACTTATTTCTCCCCTACTTCCTTTATCCCCATTCTCCATCCCCCTCACCCCCATTCTGTTGTCTGCTTGATCAGGGAACAAGGAAGGTTTATATTCAAAAAGTCAAGCATTGGATTTTCAATCTTTATTAGAACTATTTGTATACACACACACACACACACACACACACACACACACATATATATATATATATATATATATATAGAGAGAGAGAGAGAGAGAGAGAGAGAGAGA
>NW_006205007.1:3463215-3482072 GCF_000334495.1 Tupaia belangeri chinensis
TCTCTCTCTCTCTCTCTCTATATATATATATATATGTGTGTGTGTGTGTGTGTGTGTATGTGTGTGTGTAAATTTTAATTTGGGAAGAATTTACTAAAAGTGCTCAAGGAACTTTTAAGGGTGCAACTTGCCATTTGGGAGAAATTTGGCTACTAAAATAAATCAGATATATTTTCTCATAAACAGCAGTGGTTGTACTCCAAGTGTGAGCAATAAAGTGCACTGCACTGAGTATGCTAGAAGTATCCTTAGCTCTCTTAGCTGAATTAGCAACAATACAGTACCCACATGCCTGCACTTCAGCTTGGAGTCCTGGAATGTCTGGACAACCTTCTTTAAAGGAAGGCATATTATAAAGTAGTATGGTATCAATTGACTACAAAATGCTTTCACAACTTCCCAGAAGAGTTTCAGCTCATTTCAGCACAATATGACCGGGTATGACTACCCATTACAATATGCTAGCACGTAAATTCATTATGTGCAATATCTAAGCCCATCAATGATGATCTAAGCATTTTGATGTCCAGGGCTCATAGATCCATCTTAATACAAAGTCTGAAGTTTTGGCTTTCAGGAATACATCATGGACATGTTGCTTTACCTCTTTGTGGAATTAGAGGGCTTACACTTGGGTATCTAAGGGCTTGCTAGGAGTGGGAGCAGATGGTAGTTTTTATATGTTCTTTTTATAAATGCATTTTGAGCAGGTTTTTTTTTTGCATGAATATTTCATTTATGACAGGGTGCTGCTTAGTTATATAAAAAGTAAATACATAATGAGCGAGGTGTAAGTATAGCAGCAATGTAGTGTTGAGACTAATGGGTGGAGAGGATTTTAAAAATACAAAGAATTCTCATTTTCAGAAAGTACTTTGCAAACTTTAAGATAAGTGACTTATTTCTCCCCTACTTCCTTTATCCCCATTCTCCATCCCCCTCACCCCCATTCTGTTGTCTGCTTGATCAGGGAACAAGGAAGGTTTATATTCAAAAAGTCAAGCATTGGATTTTCAATCTTTATTAGTACTATGTGTATACACACACACACACACACACACACACACACACATATATATATATATATATATATATATACACACCTATATAAAATTTATTTTTTTAATGAGTTCAAGAAAGGACAGAGAAGCCCACATTAAGTGAAAATAGCATGGGCAAGTACCACAGACAGTAGCAGACTAAGGTTAGGAGATTCTGGATGTACGACCCTCAGCAGAAGGAAAGAAGGATGGAAAACAACAGCTGCCATAAGCTAAAATGATGGTCCTTGATCTTCACAAGGGACAGGTGGCCAAGATATGCCATATACTTCCCATTGTGTAACATCATGTATATTGTCACATGTACTAGGCTTCAAAAACTGTTTCCAAGCTTCTGCTGCATCAAAAAAAATGTTTAAGCCAACTTGAAAAAATGTATCAAGTCTCACTTCTCTGAGGAATTGTTTTAGCCTAGGTCTGAACTATATATTACCACGATTAATTGGGAGGTATTTTTTTGTGTGTTCTTAGCTTCATTTTGACCTCAGTGCATCAAACTGAAACTAAAAACATTAAAAAAATAAATGAATAAATAAATAAAATTCTGTAGTTTGGGTTAGCATCTCAAATTCCGTATGGTGGAAGGATAGATATTGTGGTGAGTTTTTACACAATGTTTAGCAAAATTTAAATAATATGAATGTCCTAATTAAAATATAATTAAAATGGCATTCATATATGCAATTATCTAAAAACAACCCGTATTGTAAGAGGTAACTATGATTTATCAATTTTGTGTTTTTCTGAATGTTCCTTGAAGACAATAACCTTATTACATGTGGCAGACCTTCAATATTTGCGAAGGATACCGCAGTCCAAAATTAATGAATACTAGCTTAGTGTGTATTTGTCTCCGTAAAGACTTCTATTTTTTTTTTTTTTTGGATTGTAGGCCATCTCTATTTGATAGCTTTTCTTCTACTTTACTTTCATCACCAGAGCTAGCAGCTAATTTTGTCTGAAAAATATTCACGAAGAAAACAGATTTTATTTTTAATCATGTCATGAAAGTTACTGTATAATAACTACACCACAAGTAGAGAATATCTAAACCACCTTGAGAAAATATGTGGGTCAGTCATCTAGGTACAGTTGCTAAAGGATTTCTGCTAGAGACCAGCCTCTTGCCATGTAATTCAATTTCATGCCTCAGCAAAATTACAAATTGCTACATGTCATGAACCCTTGACAATCGCTTGAGGGTAGTCAAAGTAGTGATATTAAATACCTGTATTTCTTCGTATTCTCAAAAATCATGAACTACCATGACTGTAGATTGTCAATGAGCTTTAAGGTTGGTTAATTATCTGATTGATTAAGAATGTAGTTTATTAAGTGCAGCGTGGATAAGATATTGGGTGGGCCAGTGGACCACCCTACATGGAGTTAGTCTGGCCCCCTGTAGTGTTTCTCTTCAGAGGCAATTTAGTAGTTTTAGTTAAGAATAGTATTAGACTAATGGGCGCTAAGTAGTGCTACAGCTGTTGTCAAGAGGGGAAAAGGATTATCTAGAAAACAAATGTGGTCTGCATAAAGGAGAGGATGAAAATGTTAGCATGCCTTCTAAACTCTTCTAACTTTATGTTAAAAATATATTGTTAGATTTCCTGGGAGTTGGCTTTAGTAATAAATCAGCAAATCAACAAGTCAACTTCTCCCTCAAGCCAAAAGTTCACTTATTAGAAACTTCGGGAAATGGTTTCATGGAGATTCTTTTGGTTCACTGTAGATCTTGGGTCACCATAGGAAAATATGTCATTCATTAAAAGAGGTGAAAGAAATATATATAGCACATAAGGTAAAAATGATAATCTGTACCTGAATTTTCCATCTCCCTCTTAGAGAGTTTTGCCTGTATGGAAATATAATCAAATGCATCATATACACAAATAATTACATTGTATTTTAAAATTTTCAGTTGCATATTTTTCTCAGCACTTCAATTTGGTCTGCAAAGTTGGTCCTTTCCACATCTAATTTTCTTCTTCATAATCCACAAATCTGATTCATTCCTGTGTCAGAGAAGGCATAGTTTTACACACAATCATAAGAGTTTTAGAAAAACTTAGTTTCATGAAAACAAAACAAATGTTTTCAATTAAGAGAAATATAAAATTTTTGTTTCAGTTCCACTTTTTGATTCTCACTAGGTCTTTCATTTCTTTCAGGTTTGGGCCTAAGGGCTAATACCTATTTTTGTGACTGCTTTACATGTTGTGTGAACTTTCATCTCTCTCTCTCTCTCTCTCTCTCTCTCTCTCTCTCTCTTTTGGGCTCACAATGAGAAAAGGGGAAAAATAATATATTTCCTGAAGAATATAAAGTGAGTTAGTAGAAATGATCATTGCATTTCATTTAAATATCAATCTCATTCAATTGTTATTTATGAGAACACTGAGTTGGGGGGAAAAGAGGATACTGAACAATGGTAAAAGCTTTGTTTTAAGTATAAATTAAAATGGAGATTAGGAGTAAGAGAAGTGACTGTAAGATAGGCAGAATTGACTGGTTAAAAAAAACAAATAAGAAAGTGAGGAAAAAAGAGAAGTACAATCGGGGCAAGGCAGTGAAGGAACTTGAAACTGAGGATTAAATTTTTAGTTTTAGTGTTCAGGACAAACCAAAGACAACGAACTAGTGCTCCTTCTCTCTCTCTCTCTCTCTCTCTGTATGTATTTTTTAAAACACACCATAACAAAATAGGGTTTTAAGAATGCTTATGAGATAATTTCTTGAGGTAATTTTTTGGCCTGTTTCTTGGGCAGTGATTTCCATTGCTACACGAAGCTACTGAACTCTCTTCATAAATTGTCACTATTTCAACATCAGCATGAATAATGTATATGAAAGATAGCATAGGAAGGAGAATTCAGATTTGTAAAAGAGGAACAGCAGATGCTGGAAACCCTAATTGTGGTTATTGGGCAATGTTGTCTAGTCCATAGCTCAAGACTTTGACACTTACTGACTTTAACAGGGTTGTGCAATCCATGGACATGGGAATTTAGCTTGGCTGAAAATGAATGTATTTTACCTGATAGTTTTCTCAAGAAGGTGATGGTTCCCAAATGTCTAAATTAATATTTTGACTGAATTCCACCACATATGCCTCTTCTGTACCAAGCACAATGGAAGACTTGTGTTTTGGGGTTGATTAACGGAAGACACAGGATTAGCACATAGTAGACTAAATTGTAAATGACTGAAAAGAAGCTCATTTGTGTCTATTTATTCATCCTTATTAATAGTTTTGGGCACTTAGAAATGCCTCAAGCAAAGGCAGAAACTGCAAGTAAATAAGTTTGTGAATACTACCATTAAACTCTGGGGTATTTGAAATACACAAAAATGGCGAAAATTAATGGATACCAAAATCTTATGAAATCAGATTTTTCTAAAATACATCTATAATTCCAACTTAAATTATTGCCTCTTGAATACCAAATATTTACCTGTCATCATGTCATAGAATAGCTCAATAATCATTTGTTCAAATGTTGATTTCAAAAGCTATTAAAAGAATTCTGTTTAACTAATTTTTCAGTGAAATCCTAATGTGTTTAATGTCACTGAATTTTAGAGATCATTACTGAGAGAAATTTTTGTTTCTTCCAACAAAATATATCGGGATAGCTAAATAAAGGCCATGAAAAAGAAAAGGTGGTAAATTGAGGATCTTTTGTGACAATTTAGAGCTTCAACATTTCAATTATAAAATCTGAAAAATCCTTTCATACTTGTATGTCTTCTGAGAAAAAAAATATTTCCGTAAAAGAAGGCAGAAGAAATTACTGAGTAGGGAAAATGATCCGGACTGAGGGATCAGAACACCCACATTCTGGAGTACTGATTTTGTTATATTTGGTTATATAACCTGGAAATTCATCCAAATCCTCTGGGCCTCATTTTTCACATCTATAAAATTAAAGGGTAAGGATAAATAATATATAAGCTCTGTTTCATCTCATATAATCTATGGTTTTATTACTCTGTGCTGCAGTGTAGACACTTGGAGACTCTTTTCTGGGAAGTTTTCCTTGTGCTCTATTAATTTGTTTTATTGCTAAAGTTAATATTTTCTCAATTCATTAAAAAGCAGATACTAATTTTTCCTGATTCAAAGATGTTTTCCCATAATTAAAAAAAAAATGGTGGTCGGGTACTACTTATCTATGAATAAAGTACACGTGCTGTCTACTTTAGCCTAAATCTTCAGTTTCTGTCATCTTTGGTTTAATATGCCATCATGACGAGGAGGCGCACACTCTCTGATGTGCCAGGAGGCAAAGCTATAGTCCATTTTCTTATTGAGCTGAGCAAATCTTTGAATCTCTCAGGGATTCTTGTCTTCATTAATTGGTCCCTTCTAATAATAATAAATATTTCATATAATAGCACATAGTCAGTGGAGTCCCCAGGAATAGAACTCTGGATGCCAGGGAAATAGAACTCTGTCATTATGATCAAAGAACTCATGAGGGGAAGAGTACAGGGAACAAGGCACATGCTCATTGCACCTTCGAAAGCATATGAGCAAGAGTGATCACCCATCAATTTGGCAGAAAGAGTAATTTTGTCTTTTAAGGAGAGAAAGAAAACTATATAAACCGATAACTAAGTCTCCCACGACTACACGTCTGAATCTTGCAAGGCAAGTCTTGATCTGAAAAAGAATGCTTCTTACTGATGATTATTTGCTGTACTAAGTTTCTTCTGCTAATCATCAGTTTTTACTAACTTTGCACTGTTATGCAACTATGAGGTCGTTGGGAGAGTCATGACATATTTTTTGATGCAAAAATGTATCATGGTTTTCCTGACAACCCAGTATTTCTTAGATAAGAAGTTAAAAATTTTTAGAGAATAAGTATCATCCCTATTATAACTAACAAATTCTCATATTAGTGTTTACTACATACTTTTACAATGAATTTATGCATCATGGAAGTATTCTGAATTGAAAAGTTCTGATTAATGTGCTTAAGGATCTGCCCGTGACCATTGTTTATACGCACACACACATGCACACACACACACGCACTCCACAAGAAGATTAACAAAACTGCTCCAAAGAATGTTACAAGTAAAGTTTTATTTTTTCGGACTTATGAGCCATCTTGATCATTTGAGGAACTGACTGATGATGGAGTTCTTAGTATATAAAGCAAACCGCTTCCCCTAATGCCTCAGTGTCCCATGCTTGCAGTTGATTCTCCAATTAAAAAGCCTCTTCTTTAGGTATCTTAACATCGGGGAATGAACAGAGGAACACGTCTTACACTACTCAGAAAAATCTTGGTTGAAGAAACAGGAGGAGGACCAGCAGTTAGTGTAATGGCTATGTCGCTGGACTCCCATGTAGTCGACTATGGTTTGAGTGCCGGATCCAGTGACTTAAACTCACACCGGGCGTTTGTGCCCTATAGTGAAAACCTCTCCAAAAAAAAAAAAAAAAAAAAACAAGAAAAAAGAAAAGAAAAGAAACAGGAGGAACAAATGAAGGGTATATCATGTTATCAATTTCAGAGTATTAAAAGTTTTCTTTTTTTTTTTGAGAGATTTTCACTGTAGGGTGCGTGCGCTCGCCAGACAGACAGAGAGAGACATAGAGACAGAAAGTGAGAAATCACCGCCCAGGGGGGATGGTCACGCCGCAATCCCTTCTCCTCCATTCTCCTCTCGGGATCTTGGGCACGCATGCACATGCGCCCGGCGTGAGTTTTAAGCCACCGGGTCCGGGACACGAACTGCGGTCGACTACATGGGAGTCCAGCGACACAGCCATTACGCTAACTGCTGGTTCCCAGAGTATTAAAAGTTTTAAGTAGAAGTGATATAACTCTTGTTGAGTATTTCAAAGAGAATTTGGAAGCATTTTTGAGGATTTTCCATTGATTGGTGACAGTGAAAGCCAAATTTAAGAAACATCATGTCATAATTAGGAAGCAGCAGGAAGAAATAATCTTAAAGAATTTAACATATATATGAAGAAAATAGAATTATCATAAGACTAGAAGAACGTCGCTGCATCCAATTACAAAACAGCACCACGGTCTCAATATCTCACGAGGTCGTTTCTATTTCTAATTCTGTTTAAACAAATACTTGGTTGTTCATCTATGAGCTCTATTTCTCCAATTGATTAATCTTCTGAGGGCTTTAGATTGCAAATGTGACTTATGATGTCATTTGATCACCCACGGATTGTCTCTGAAGATGGTGATATCTGTGGGATAAGCCATCTCCTTCTCACCTACCCACAGTGTCGTGGTGGTCTGGCCTTTTCTGCCACATAGGCTCCGGGGAGTCACGTTCACCTCTGACCCCAGCTCTTTCTCTTTGGTGTGGGTAGACTGTGGGCAGGATACTGCTATTTCTCATAGATTTCTTGCAGCGGCAGTCATCTTTCACGTGCATCGCTGAAGAAACCACAAGAACATTGTTATTTCAGTACTGTGATTCTACCTGACGGAGACAGGTGTTGCCCTAATCTATCTGGTGAATTCCTTTTGTTTTGGATTCTTTGCTGCATACTCTGTAAATTCAAGGCATCCAGAAACCACTAACATAGTCATTTTCAGTTCTTTGGCCTCAGGACATGGTCTGCATGTTCACTAGCGGTGGATCTAGATAAGACCTTCTTATTTTCAGAAATGGCTGTGCTATAATAATTAGTACATATTCAAAAACTGCCTCTGTATTTAATGTGTGTTTCTTTTTTGTGGGCATTCCTTTAAGACTCTGAAAGAAATAGTGTGGATTGTTGAATGTTTCTCTCAAAATAAGATTTTCTTTAAAAACTCATCACAAGAAATTTATCTTTATTCCTTTGTAAAGATGCATGCTATTTTTTTTTTTTTTAACAGTTAGCAAAAATAACCAGTCAATGTTTTCAAAAAAGCTCTATGGAAACTTTCTCTCTATGATCTCTTTTCAAGGATATATTCAAAACATACAGTAATGTTCTTTATTTATTTAGTCTTATTAAAGTTTCTTCAAGTCATTTTTGTTTTGTTGTTAGGGTTTCTCGAGGCAACAGTTTTTAGAGCAAATGATAGTTATAGTCTTCAAGGTGCTTGCCAGCTATACTTTTCACTGAAATACAGACGGTAACTGAAACTTGTATCTTGGTGAAGACACCTCACTGCTATTCACCGGCTCCTCTCGTAGGTCTCTGACAAGGACACACTCTGCTTTATTCTCTGCAGAAAACAAATGCATGTGTGCATTTATAAATGCTACTCTGAGAACTTTTCCAGTCTGTGGTATATGGTTAGGGTGGCTGGATCTCACGTGGCCAAACCGTGCGGTTCGAGTCTCTGATCTGAGAGCTTGAAAAACACCCTGGTCATATCTGTGTGTGTCAGATCTCAAAAGGCGGGCCAGATGGAGGACAAAGGATTGTGATGTGACCATCCCCCGTGGAGGGTGCTTTCTCACTTTCTTTCTCTCTCTCTCTGGTGAAAGGCATGTGTTCTCTGGAAAGAAAAAAAAAATGCCTACGTTAAGAGAGAAAATTGGAGATGGCTGGTTGAAATAATAGTCTCTGGTCCACCTGTTCAAATTTCCTTTTGTAACCAATCATCTTATAAAGTCACTAAAGATCCCTGCAGGAACCCTTGGGCTCAAAAATGCCCACTTTGAAAAGCTACATTAAAAAAAATAATAATAATACATGGAATTTTATACGCCTTTGTTGATTTATCTACAGTAGGGGGAAAATGCTTAAAATAGATCAGGTATTTTTTCAGTTTGTAGAAATGTAGAGAACATTAAGAAAGTTTCTTTCCGTTCTTATCACAGAACAAGACAAAAACAAAAACAAAACAGACAAGGGTACATAAGGAAACTTTGGGAGGTGATGGGTCTATCTTTTACCTTGGTATTGTGGCGATAGTTTTGTGGGTCTATGCATATGTCCAGACTTATCACAGTGCACATATTAGGGGCTGGACAGAGGCATAGTAAAATGTGATGATACACCAGGCTGACCCAATAGGAAGTTTGAGGGTTTGCACCTAGAGACCTCCTTGAGCATGCCAGGCACATGTGTGCCCACTATCCAGGGCTGGCTGAGGCTGGGGATGAATCAAGACAACGAGACTCTGTGGGGAGTACTATCTCTGTTTTCCATCTCTCTCACTTTGGTAATGAGTACATAAATAAAATTATGTATATTGAATATGTATAGTTTATTATACATCAGTCATACCTCATTAAAATACTGAAAATGAGTTTCTGTGTTTTATTTCCAGATTGGTTACTATTATTTCTTCTGTCTTTTCTTTAATATAGAGTCTGTCATGGATAATTCAAGACTATAGGTTAAGGAACCAGCAGATGGCATAGCAGTTACTTCACTAGATTCCCACATGGCCTACGGCAGTTCAAGTCCCAGACCCAGTGCCTGAAAAAATCATACTGAGCATATGTGTGTGAGTGTCCAAGAACTCAGGAGAATGGAGGAGAAGGGATTGTTGCATGGCCATTCCCCCTGGTGTGTGGGGGGGTAATTTCTTATTTTCTCATTTTTCCTCTCACTGAATCTGTCTTCCATCTCTCCATCCCTGCAAGTACATGGGCCCTAAGGTAAAAACCTCTAAAAAGAAAAAAGAAAAAAAAAGTACTACTACAGGTTAATTTTTTTTTTTGAGAGGTTTTTTGCTATAGGGCGCATGCATTTGCCAGAGAGAGACAGAGATACAGAAAGTGAGAAAGCACTCCCCAGATGGGATGACCACACCACAATCCCTTCTCCATTCTCCTCTCAGGATCTTGGGCACGTATGCACACATGACCTGCATGAGTTTAAGCCACCGGGTCCGGAAATCGAATTGCGATCAACTATGTGGGAGTCTAGCAACATAGCCGTTATACCAACTGCTGGACCCCCTACAGGTTAGTGTTTAGAAGGAAGTAGTAGCTAGATAGTTAATATCTAGTGGGAAATACAAAGGCTATTTGATAGATTTATATTAACATATTCTCATTTCAAAATAAATTTGACCTTTATACATATTGTGATAAATTCTCTAAAAAATTAGTAATAGGGATCAGAAGGTGGCATGGTGGTTAAAGTACTGGATACCTACTCAGCTGACCATGGTTTGAGTCCCAGATCTGGTGGCTTGAAAAATCACTCTAGGCACGTGTGCATGTGTACCTAAAGTCCCAGGAGGAGAATGGAGGAGAAAGGATTACTGCATGACCATCCACCCTGGGGGGTATGATTTCTGGCTTTCCCTCTCTCTGTATCTCTCCAGTGAGTGCACAGGCCCTATGGCAAACACCAAAACAGAACAAAACAAAACAAAAAAGCAATTAGCAATATAGGAGCACCCTAGGAGACCTAGAGACTATTGACCCAAAGAATAAAGCCTAAGGGCCTCAATATAACAGCCAAGATCTTAATGATAGGTCTCAATCCCTTTTCTCCCATTGCCTTCACAGTAACAGAAAACAAACTGATCTACCAGATGCAACTTATTTGCATCCTGCATTTTACCCCTTCCCTATACAGTCTTGTTCTTTTTGTTCTCTCTGCCTGGGACTTCCCCTCTCATTTCTGTTTACTAAACAATGTTCATTTTGAGCTATTGCTTAATTGAAATCCTTATCAATTTGTACAGCTCCACCAGTTCTTCACTGATCATTCAGTTGGATGTGATTTATCCTTCTGAAATCCATAGCAATCAATATGGTTTGGGACTGTATCTTGTGCTATTTTGAAATGATTTGATTTGATGTTTTATATACTCATTCAAAAAATATGTGATAGCTTATGTTCTAGGTTGTGTACCAGCAATAAGCAAATATATCTCCGCTTTCATGAAACCTACATTTTATATCTTTGGCAAAATGTAGTTCTTAAAAATGTGGTTCTTAGAAATTACTCTTAAAAACTTTAAAGAGTAATATCATGTCGGTGTACCTTTGCAATTGTATTCACTCTAAAATGAATAAGATGCCTAGAATTTGAGAGCTGAGGAATAAAAATTAGAGAAGGTAAAAAGTGATTTCGTTTTGTCATTACATCAAAATCTGTCATGTTGTTCAGACTTTTAAGTGGATATATATCTTTCTATTTATTTAATATGTAATATAAATCTACATTAAAGTGCTGGAAAATGTTGACCTTTTGGAACATGTGTTGAGTTAATCTGTACAAAACTTCATGTATCATAAGGAGAATTATAAACATAATAAATGAAAGTACACTGAACTATATATTTTATAAATAGAAGGCATTATTATTGGTATTATTATTATTATTTTACTTTGCCTACTTACATAAATAAATAAGGCATGTTATTTTGGAGAAGGCTTCAACATTTCAATAAGTTAGTTTTCCACTTGATATCTGTACACCGAGGCTCGGTTATTTCTCCATCAAGTCTGATTCCTATGTATGCCCTACAGAAAGAAGACAAAAGAGAAAGGAGAAGTAGATAAATCAAATTTTGCTTAGGTCTGCTGGCAGATTTCCATGATGTCAGCCCAGTTTTCTTTTTGTTCTAAAGCCGGAGCTTGTATACTTATTTCTGTTTCTTTAAATCAGTTCTCAGGCATGATTCGGAGGGCTGCCCAAATACACGGAATATTCAATTAGTTGGTTCTAGTCTTAAAGCATAATTTTGAGAACAAGACTGGACTTTTTCTCTTTCCTTTCTTTTTCTTCCTTTCTTTATTGTTTTATATTTGATAGGTGCCCTGAGTTGCACTCTGACTGTGCTCCTGAAAACAGTACTGAGAAGCTGTCTAAAAATAAGTAGTTTTGTTTACAGGAACTTACTGGGGAACTGGACTTGTGCCACCTGCCATTTGGCCAATGTTGAGAAGTAAGAGGAAGGGGTTTCAATCCCCGAACATAATTCAAATCAGCTAATCTCCCTCTACATAGACTAGCTATTTTTTTTCTCTTGTTTTAAACCATGTAGAGATACTTTTCTCTCATTCAAGTACCTTAGAACTATTTTGACATATTTTTTCTTATTAAACCTGGTTTTCTTGTTTTATAAGCTTTCTAAGAATGCATTTCCTTTGCTTAATGAGTCAACTAAAAGAAAATTGGGTAGGATGAGAAGAATTACATGAAAATAAAATGCCTAGAATTTTAAAAATAAATATCTGCAAAGTTTTGCATTTGCCTAAAATTCTTAATTTAAGCCAGCTAAGAATCTTCAATTCTGTGGGCTAGTGTCAAACTGGAGTCCATATGGAGTTTCTCAATTGGTCTACCGAGTAGGTGGGATTTAAATATCATGACAGTGTTTTTATCGTGTCCCTTCCCTGGCCAGAGACGTGGGTTTTCTGTCCGTTAGCTCTATGAATGGGGTATGGTAATAGAAATTATTGGTTAATTTTGCTTCATGAGGTACCCTCTCATTTAATAAGTAAATAATCCAGGCTTTGTTTCCTAAGATGTATTTCATAAACCTAAAACACCATTGGAAGGGGAAGGTAATTGATTTACTAATTTAAGGCTCACTGAAAGCTTTCTATCAAGGCAAGGAAGAAATGAGTAGGCAAAGATTTCTATACCTTCTGTAAAACATGAAGTAGTGTGAGGTAATAGTCCAGAAGATATTCTGGAAAAAAAAACAGCACCAATCATTCTCTCCAAATTTTTACCCATTTAGCCCACACTTAACCAGTGTCATAGCCCACGCTGACTCTGATGGTTGGGAACATCTGTAAGATGAAGAACTAGCACTGTATTCTGAGTCACACATTCTATTTTTATGTTAAAGTCCTATTTAGAGCTTGGATACTATTAGGCTTGTCCTGATTTTCCTCACTTACTGTGATTTAGCCAGTTGATTATTTGCAAAATGCACATTAATTGTCAGAAACGGTTTTTTTTAATGGATGACTATGGTTAGAGAAATAAAGATGTGAATAGCTTGTAGGACAGAAGTTTAAACAACCTTTAAAAATAGAAAATATTTATTTAACTGGAAAAAGACAGAATTGTGTGTGTTTCTAGTTGCATTTTTAAGTTAAGCTAAGATGATAGTTGAGAATCTTTCAGAGGTCAGTTATCAATGAAAAGTAGAGGAGAATTGAAGTAGAAATCTTCTGTTGCTTTGCTCGCTGCCCTGTTTTCATTAATTATAAGGAAGTAAATGCGGAAATGGAGATGCAGGATAGTGAGACATCAGTATAGTAACCAGTACTTTCAGACATCACCACAAAAACATACACTTAGTATTTCACAATCCTCTTGCCCTGGCAATGTCACAATGCTGCCTCGGGCAAGGTTCTCGCCTGCTTTTTGGGTAAAGTAGGGTTCCTTTTTTTTTTTTGTCTCCCCTGCAACCTCCCATAAATCACTTTTCTTGAAGGACAAGCTAAAGTTTCTTGGTTTCAAAATCCTAGTTGTCATGGTGAGAGAAGTCCTGTTCATGCCATTAGAAAGTCAGCTTAATGTGCTTCGTTAGCGAGAGGAGTGATGTAGGCATTGCTGCCTGGCAAACTGCTTGTTGTTTCAATTATAAAAAGCCTTAAAAATACAACTTGAAGTGCTTTACCTAATAGTGGTTGACATCACCCTTGTGTATTTACTAAAAAAGTATATTACTCTGTAGTTTTTAGAATTTTTTTCATATCCGAAGCCTACGGTGGCGGCACTGTATTCACTGAGTATGGTAAATTTTGTTACATGGAAGACTTCTCCCAGGCAGTATATTCTTCTTGCCCTTATCACTGTAAAACTCTCTTGGGATTTTTCTCTCTCCCCTAAATCAGCAAATGCTAAGTCAAATGTAGAATTAATACATTGAACAATTTAATTGAGGTTACAAAAATCATAAAACATGCTGTAGACTTTCACCTGGAATATTCAGTGGATTTTGTTTTCCTACTTGAATTAAATAGTAATAGTTTGGGTATACCCAAGGAAGCAAATGGCCAAAAAAGAAGGAACTTTTCTCCATTTCTGGCTACGAGTGTAATTTTGAAGGAAACTGCCACTAACCAAGATGCTTAGAAAATTCCAGACAATGCAGTATACATAAATGATCAGGATCTGGGATCTTAATTTGTAACTCTATGGGGTGGTGAAGGTTGGCAAGTCAACATGAGAGGAGGAGAATCAATCTAGAATTGATTTCTATAATCAATACAGGCACAGAGACCTGAGTAGTGACTCTCGAAAGTCACTGCCATGGAATCACCATGATAATAATATGACTCATTTTGGCCAAGTGTATCAACTCAATAGGAGGAAAGAGAAGACTATTAAGAATCAGAGACTTCTTTCTCTAACATTCAACAAAAAGCTAGCTACATGTCTCTTCAAGAGAAATGTACTCTTTTCTTATTTTTTTCCCATCCTAATTACATATTGGTGATATTACCAGCATAAAATTCATTTTTAAAATGAAAATATCATGGAATAAATATATGTATGTGATACTGAAGCTAAATTTTTGAAAAGTTTCATTTAAAAGAACTATGATTTTTCAATTTACATTAAAGAAAGAACTAACTACAAAAATATCTAAGACCTATTGGCAATATTAAAGATTTCAGTCTGGGGGCCAGCAGGTGGTATAGTTGTTAAAGGACTGGACTTCTACATGGTCAACTGCAGTTCAAGTCCCGGACCCAGAAGCTTGAAACTCATGCTGAGCGTGTGTGCTGTGTGACCACAATCTCAAGAGGAGAATGGAGGAGAAGGGATAGTGGCATGGCCATCCCCCTGGGGGTGAATTCTCACTTTCTGTCTCTCTGTCTCTCCAATGAGCACATGTACCCTATAGCAAAAATTGCTTAAAAAAAAAATTTCAATCTGATAAAAATGTGTCTTTTGTCTTGCTTTATTACATTCTATATAAAATAAGTAAAAATATCACTAAATTTTATGATGTTTATTAAACAAATGAATAATTAATTCCTAAATGAAAGCTGGAAGCTAAGTTTAAGTCTACATTAATTTCCAGAGAAAGATACAGCTATTCCAACTTTTAAACTCTGAAGCAAATCGTTATCGATTTACCTGTGCTGAGGCAAAGTAGATGATAGCGTAGTAGGAAACACAGAGAAGTATGGTTACGAGAAGTTTCCTTCATGTTATAAGGAGACTCATTTCTTAGGAAATAGAAAAAGAGAGTTTTCTTTACTTTGGCACCTCTCCAGGAATGTTACCAGTTCATTTGGAGAAAAGATAAACATGGTTGCCTCATGAGAGTCACAGCCTTGGAGGAAGCAGAGAATGCGATGAAATATATATGTAACCCTTGGGCAGAGTGGCAAGTGTGGCAAGAATAAAAGGTATATTTGGCAGGTTATGATAAAGTCCCTCTCTGCCTGTGTTACCAATACGGTCTCAAGTTTGCTTTGGGTGGTAAACAGGTTGCAGGATGATATTATTTGTTCATTCATTCTCTCATTCATTCATCCTTTCCATCTCAACTATTTAATGAGCACGTCCATTGATCATAAATAGCACCACCTGGGAGCTGGAGTAGTGAACCACATAGACAGCACTCTTTTTTTTGGAGAGGTTTTTTGCTATAAGGCGCGAGAACTTGCCAGAAAGACAGAGAGAGATAGAGAGACAGAAAGTGAGAAATCACCCCCTGGGGGGATAGCCACACTGCAATCCCTTCTCCTCCATTCTCCTCCCGGGATCTTGGGCATGCACGCACAGGTGCCTGGCATGAGTTTAAGACACCAGGTCTGGGACTCAAACCAAGACTGGCCACATGGGAGTTCAGTGACATAGCCATTATGCTAACTGCTGGTCCCAACAGCACTCTTGATACAATGATTTGAATGGAGTTATGATACTTCAAAAGTTGATGTCTAAGTTACTAAGTCCTCAACATAATTTCGGTATAAATTATTCAGTGATAGATGAACCTCACATGAATCTTGGTCATTATCACACAGAATTAGTTGTCTGGAATGCTTGGGATTCCTTGTATTGTCCATATTTCCTAATACTGTACTTTGTAAACTCCTGCAATGGCGTGAATTCAAACTAGTAGATTTCGACCCTTTGCACCAACAACTGAGATATGAAATATACTTCTTGCTGCTTGTTAAAGGATTGTGTGTGTTTGTTAACCACAAATGTTTTAAATTGTCATCGAGAAATAATATGAAAACAATATCTAGCATTGTACTTAACAGAGAAAATATTCAATGAACTGTTTTTCAATAATTGAACTATATTATTTATGCATTTTTAATGAGAGAGAAGGGAGTATTTCTTTCTTTTTTTTTTTTTTTTTTTCTTTTTTTTTTTTTTTTTTTTTTTGAGAGGTTTTCACTATAGGGCACATGCGCTTGCCAGACACAGAGAGAAAGAGACAGAAAGACAGAAAGCTAGAAATCACCTCCCGGGGGGGGAGGGTGGGATGGCCACGCCGCAATCCAAGAAGGGAGTATTTTTGACCGAGTCTCACCCTTGTGATTCTCTGCCGCAGCCTCCCATATGCTAGAATGATAGGCATACACTGTGCACGGCTGGATTAGGTTGGTCCAGGATCCGAACCTGAGACTCATGGCTCTAGCCTTGTGCTGTTGTCCCTGGATCTATTTGTGCATCTTGTCTTTTCTTTCTTTTTTTTTGAGAGATTTTTTGCTGTAGGGTAGGTGCACTCACCAGAGAGACACAGAGACAGAGCAAGAATTCACTCCCCTCTCTGGGGGGAGAGTATAGCCATGCCTTTTCCTCCATTATCCTCCAGGAATTTTATGTATGTACGTTTCTCTGGGTCTGGGACTTGAATCATGGTTGGCAACATGGGAGTCGAATACCTTAAACACTATGCCACCTGTTGGCCTCTGTGCATCATTTTCAAAAGCTGTGATGTCAGACCAGCAGGTGGTGTCATGGTTAAGGTGTTGAACTCCCACATGGTCCATCACAAGTTCAAGTCCTGGACCTGACGGCTTGCTTTCTCACTTTCCCTCTGTCTCTGGTAAGTGTACATGCCACATAGCAAATTAAAGTAATAGTAATTATATGTAAAATTAAATAGTTAAAAGAATTTTAAATAAAAGCTGTGATGTGAACTTTAGGAGCCAGGAGCCAGGGGAGGGATGGCTTGTAATAGTCATTTGATATCACTAGATAGAGTATTGCCCATGTCAGGGACTCTACTTGAGAGAGACAATGTTTAGATGTTTGTCTCAGAGATAGTATTTATAATTAAGAATGAACCATGAATAGTTGTTGTTAAGTAAAAATATTACCCCTTTCTGTTAAGCCCCCTCTCTTTAATTATAGAAGAGAGAAGGGTAGAAATGAGCGAGGGATAAGGAAGAGTCAAAGAATAGAACAGCTTCCCCACTCCTTCCCTGAGAATCAGGCCACCTGACCTACTGCCTGGACAGGCCAATCTAGGTTTTGTGAGGGCTTATGCAACTTGGGGAATGCTCCTATGAAAGGTAGAATACAGAATTACAAGTAACAATATTAGGTACAGGGTTTGTGAGAGACCCCTGAAAGTTCAGGGTTCTGACTTGAATTTCATTATCTTTGCAGCAATTCTGGCTCTTACAGGAGTGAGGAAGAGTCATGAGTTGGTTATGAGCCTGGCACGTTCATTTAATGGAACATAGGCTTTAAGAAGTCCAGTATCCGTGCCAGCTGATATGGTTAAGCCTGCTGGATCCTACATGGCCAACAGCAGGGTTTGAGTTCCTGGACGTGGTGGCTTGGAGAACATGCCAAGTGGGTGTGCATGTGTGCCCAAAATTCCAAAAGGGGAAGGACTGTGTTTTCTCACTGCCCCCTCTATCTCTCTCTGTCTCTTTCCAGTGAGTGCATGCAAGCTCTAGTAAAAAATATTTTTTAAGGGACCAGCAGTTGGCGTAATGGCTATGTCGCAGGACTCCCATTGAGTTGACCGCAGTTTGAGTCTTGGACCTGGTGGCTTAAACTCACACCAGGCACTTGTGCGTGTGTGCCCAAGATCCTGAGAAGAGAGTGGGGGAGAAGGGATTATAGTGTGGCCATTCCCCCTGGGAGATTATTTCTCACTTTCTGTCTCTTTGTCTCTCTCTGTCTTTCTGATGAGCGCACACACCCTATAGCAAAAACCTCTCCAAATAAATAAATAAAATAAAATAAAAAAAACATTTTTTTAAAAGGTCCAATATTGGTGCCATCAGGCAACATAGTGGCTAAGACACTGGACTTCCATGAGATTGATAACAGTTTGAGTCCCAAATCCAGTGATTTGAAAAATCACTCCGTGTTTGTGTGTGTGTGTGTGTGTGTGTGTGTGTGTGTATTTGTGTGTGTATCCAAATTCCCAGGAGAAGAATGAGGGAGAAGGGATTGCACCATGCCCATCCTCCCCGGGGGTGATTTCCCACTTTCCCTCTCACTGTCTTTCTCTCTCTCTCTGGTAAGTGCATGTGCCCTATGGCAAAAACCTTAAAAAAATCCAGGGGGTTGGCAGGTGTCATGGTGGTTAAGGTGCTGGACTCTCACATGGCCAACCATAGCTCAAATCCTGGACCTAGAGGCTTGCTTTCTCACATTCTCCCCAACCCCTATGTAGCTTATTATGTCTCTCTGATTAAATAAATAAATAAAATTTAATAAATCATTCTAAAATAACAAAGCGGTATCGATCTACCTACCTGCCTACCTATCTTTTTACATCATCACCATAATGTGGGTGTTCTTATATCTGAAAGTGATTGAAAATTTAAAAATTCTAATTATTATCACGGCACGTAGGTACATCATAGTTATTTAAAGTTCATCACTGAGAATAACAAAGCCATTTCCTGATTGTACCCCAAAACCATTTACTGTGTAATTCTTTGATA
>NW_006205007.1:3482103-3506182 GCF_000334495.1 Tupaia belangeri chinensis
GGAAAGAAAAAGTATTTTATAATTACTTCACATTAAACCAGTCAATCAGAAGGCCATCTATAATAGATAAACACTTAAATATAAAAATACAACTTGTGAGTGCAATAATGTCAGAGAATCTGGGTAAGGCCAAAAGTGCCAGAAAAACAAGATTATTTAAAATAGATTATTTGTCAAGACATAGGTCCAGCTCCATTTTATCTTGGATCTCGTAGACAGTATACTCACTGCAGTTTACTGAGGTCCTCGTTAGACAACAGTTTCAATTTTGAACAGGAAGGCTTACTCCTGAAAAAGGAGCCCTGTTTTTGTGTTCTAATAAGATAATAAGAGATCGTCACAACAGTATTAATTCACTATATGTTCAGGGTAGAATATCTGTTGCAGACACTCAATATCTAGTCAACTTTGGGCATGCCTTTTATTACCAGTTTTTCCTCTCTATATTTTCATGGTAACATGAAGGCTCTCAAAACACCTTTCAAGGAGCTGATGGGGCTTTCTGAGAGTAAATAAATAAAGTACCAAAAGTTTGGGTAAAGGCTGCCAAAACCACCGTGGAACCCCGGGTAACTCTGGACGTCATGGGTAACCAATTCTATTTCTTTTAGAAACAGGAACTACGTACTATGTTCTCCCTTCTTTTTCAAGAAGGCCATCCTCGTGAACCACAATAGTTAAGGGCGTGTTGGAAAGAAATACTGTGAGTTACTTCACCCCTCTCTTGGTATGCCAATTTGAGAACCAGATATTCTCACAAGTATTTCTAATAGTTCCCAGTTTCCCAGCCACCCTTATTGGAAGAGATATACTGGCTAGGCTTGGGAACATCTTTCAATTTAAATTTAGACCTCCAAGGATTATGGTCATTCAAAATTGTGATGGGGTATCAAGCCACATAGATCATTAAGTTGACACCATGGCCTGGCAATCTGGACAACCAAGAAGGACTATAAAAGCACCCCTGTAAAATACAACTTCAGGACCCTCCAAATTCCCCCATAAACAATACCGAATAGAACCTGAACTCACCGTAAAAGAGTTTTAAAATTGTGAACTACTAATGCCCTGCCAGTCCCTCTGCAATACTCCTATACTGCCAATACATAAGCCAGCTGGGGGATGGTGCAAGACCTATGGATTATCAATGATGTAGTGGTCCCTATTCACTCCCTGGTGGAAGACCCTTACATGTTATAATCCCAAATCTCTGGAGACACTGAGTGGTACTCCACGCTGGGCCACAACGATGCACTTTTCCCATCCTTTTGCACTAGTACTCCCATTTCCTTTTTGCTTTTGAATGGGAAAATCCAGATACAGGAAAAATCAGCAGAATGCCTGGATGAAGCTCCTGGAGGGTTGTAGGGACAGCCCCTTCACTTCTTTGCTGGAACCCTAGAAAAGAATATAAGAGATTTAAAACTGACCTGGGGAATTATTCTCCAATATGTAGTTGACTTGTTAATCTGCAGTCAAATGAAACAGGACTCAGATGCAAACATTACAGAGACTTAAACTTTTTGGCAAGACAAGGCTATGAATCTCTCAGGAAAAGACCCAAATTAAAAAAAAAAAAAATTACAATATCTTGGGTACATTCTTATGTCTCGGACACAGCAATTTTCTCCAGATCACATTAAGACTATCCATACCTTGAAATAGCCCCAGATCAAACACCAGCTTTGGTCCTTCTTAAGCATGGCAGGATTTTGTTGAATATAGATACCCAATTTTGGCCTCATAGTCAAACCTCTTTACAAGGTGACTAGAGGACCAGAAAATGAAGCTGTAGAATGGACTGGAGAAACGAAGAAAGCATCTGATGATCTGAAACAAGTTCTCTCACAAGCTCTAACTCTGGGAGTTCTCAGCTTACTCAAACCCTTTACTTTGTATGTGCTGAGAAAAAAAAGTAGTTGCTCTCAGGGTCTTCACCCAGAAATTAGGACTGAAATCCTGACCCGTGGCTTTTTTTTTTTTTTTTTTTCCAGAAAAGCTAGATGGCACTACCATGGGCTGGCCTAGTTGCCTTAGAGCCATTGCTGCCAGCACATTTTTGATAGAGGAAGCTACCAAGATAACCATGGGTCAGCCATTACAGGTACTGACTTCTCATCAAGTCAAAGCAGTACTTGAAATGAAAGATCATTTATGGGTGACTGTGGTGCACTTGACTAAGTACCAGGTCACCCTTATAGATAATCCTGAGGGTACACTAAAGACATGTAACCTTTTAAACCTAGCTTCCCTAACGCCCCACTGAAAGATCCCCTGTTCACTCTTATGCTCAGGTTATAGTTAACACCTGTGGTAGAAGATCAGCCTTAAGAGATCTTGCTTTGGCAAATCCATTGGAAACTTGGTTTACTGATGGCAGCAGCTATCAGTATATACAACGGAAAAGGAGTGGCTGGATATGCTGTGGTTGGTAGAGACTCTTCTTGAATCCCAACCTCTGAACCCAAGGACCTCTAACCAAAAAGCAGAGATCAGAGCCCTCACCTGAGCCCTAACTCTAGGGAAAGGAGAAATAATAAACATCTATACTGCCTCCAAATACGCTTTTATAGTTCTCTATGTGCAAGTAGCTATTTGGAAAGGGGGAGGACCTTTTTTTAAAAAAAAATTGTTTATTTAGTTTAATTCACTCATTCACCTATTTTAATTTGACCAGAGAGAGAGAGAGAGAGAAAGTGAAAAAATGAGAAAGCAAGCCACCAGGTCTTTTTAGAAAATAAGCAATCCCCTATAAAACACAGGCCCTAAATTCTCCAATTCTTAGTTGAGTTTAAGCTGCCAAAGAAGATAGCTGTCTTGTATTACAAGGGGCACCAAAAAAGACAGCTCCCCTGTGGCCAAGGGAAATAAAGCTGACAGAAGCCAAGATAGCTGGAACAGCCATTGGCTTATTCAGTCTTATTCAGTCTTTTTCCTTTTTCAAAAGAGTCAAGAGATCTCAAATATTCCCAGGAAAAAAATTAGAGAGCCATACCAGGAGAAGCATTCAAAGAGGGATCATAGTGGAGAATAGATCATAAAATTCTACTTCCCCAGGTCTCATAATGGAGGGAGGGTCATTAAGGCTTTACGTAATGCTTTTCACCTGGAGAACAAAGCCACTCTGGCTTTAACAAACCAGACAAGGACTTTGTTCACAGGACAAGGACTTAATCTGACAGTAAACAGGTTTGTAGGACTTGTTCTACATGAAGGTAGAGTAACACTGGGCCTCAGGTGACACCTTTGCTGGAGCCAGTGTAGCTGTGGGGCTCTTACCCAGGGGAACACTGGCAGATAGACTTTGCCCATAGGCCATCTCGCCAAGGATTTAAGTACATCTCCGTTTTCATAGACACCCTCACAGGCTGGTGGAAGCTTTTCCTACCTGTTCTGAAAAAGCAACAAAGGGGGTGAAGCCTTTTTTATAAGAAATCATCCCCAGCTATGGGCTACCTTGTACACTACAAAGTGATGATGGTTCCTCCTTCATTTCACAAATTATGCAAGGAGTGCCCAAGGCTTTGGGGATAAAATATTTTCTACATTCTGCCTAGAGTCCACAGTCTTTAGGAAAAGTAGAAAAGAACTAATCAGACCTTACAGCACATTCTTGTCAAACTTCGTCTGAACATGGCATCTCTAGGCTCCCAATCACCCTCATGAGACTACGCAATGCCCCTAAGCCCAAGCTCAATTTTAGCCCTTATGGAAGCCTTTTTCACCTGACTGATTTGCTTACAGACACTGAAATGGCAGGTCCCATAAAACACATCACTAATCTGAGAGATTTCAGACACCCCTAGAAAATATGGCACCCATGTTCTACCTTCCCCTGACAATAATACTCAACGCACTTGTAAAGCCACAAAACCAAGTTCTAATTAAGACTTGGAAAGAGGGACCCAAGTGATCAATTAAGTCCAAGATGAAGAGGTCCCCTTTTGGTAGTATTGACCACTCCCTCGGCTACACAGCTTGTGAGGTTGATAGATGGATTGACTGCTTCCTGTGAAGATGGCTCCTCTTTCACAGGAGGAGACTCTCAAGCTGATCAAGAAACACATTCCATCCAATCTGTGAACGATCTCCACTTCCTTTTCAAGAAACAATCTTCAAGAGACACAAAAGATAAGTAACACACTGCTTTTCCTGCTTTTGTGCCTGCTGGGATTAGGAAAATCAGATATCCTTCAGGACTTCTTTGTAAAAGATTTCATGCAGGTCTTTAACCGTTCTAACTATACACGGCCTCCTCCCATCAGCCACCATTCTCCTCCTCCCCTTGGAGAGATGGGCTGATAAAAATTTCACTGCTTCAGTAAATATAATAGAACAATTCTCCTTTCCTAATAAACAGATTGGAGACCTTTTCTTCCTATTATTTCTGATGTGACCCAAAGATACCCATTGTTGCTGAGTGCCTCTCTATCACCACCTCGAGGGTTCAATATCCAAATATCAGCTCCTATAATTTTTCCTTTATGCTTCAGCCATAACCAACCCACTGGCACTCAAGTGGAACAGCTGCCCTCCCACAGTGGTAACTATGCCTTCTATTAAAAAAAAAAAATCCAGCAAAGATTCATTAGTTCCTTTCCTCCTGTGGCCCCTGAGAAAGCCCAATTTTCCTCTAAGAAAAACTTCACTCATTTGGTTGCCTGATGGCCTCAGATTGTTGTCCGTAGCCATACCCTGCCTCTAGCTACGGCCCTGTGCTGGTCCTCTCAACTCTGTTTCTTTGCTTCAGCTAGCAGCACTTTACACTTTGGAAAAACAGAAAGAAAAATAGAGATTGATGGACAACTCATGTGGAGTGAGCTTACAGGGTTCAGGACACATCTCCTTCCACTATATTAGCTAAATGGGGATATCTACTTTCTTTCTTTCTTCTTTCTTTCTTTTTATTTATTTTTTAAGGTTTTAGCCATATGATATTGCACTCACCAGACAGAATGAGAGAGATGAAAGAGACAGTAAGAGGGAAGGTGGGAAATGAGTCTCCAGGGGGTATGGACACACCAAAATTCCTTCTCCTGAGATTTTGGGCACACACACAGACATACATGCCTGGCATGAGTTTCAAGCTACTGGGTCTGGGACTCAATGACAGTCAGTCCTGTGGGACTCCAGTTCCTTTACCACCATGCCACCTGCTGACCCCTAGGGCTTCTGCATCCTTTATGATAACTTAAGTTACCTACATCTTCCCTCCCAATGGTCAAGCACTTGCTCTTTGGCATATCTTCTTCCTTCTTTGCACTTTGCCTCCAGAAATTCCTCGTTTCATGATTGCTGACTCACGCACATTCACTGGCTCACAGAGCAACAGCAGCCGTGATAGTATCAGCACTCACCCTGCTAAATGGCATATCTGGGGCCCTGAAAACAAGAATATGACCAACTATGGTTTGTTTCAAGATCTCTATGGCTTTACATGAGATTGCTCAGCTTTGGGAGAAACCTAGTCACAATAGACTCCTTATGCAGGTTATCTTACAAAATAGGAGGGTCCTAGACCTCACCACCTAAAACTCACCACCCAACAAGGTGGCTTGTACACTTTTCTAAAAGGATAATGCTGTTTTTATATACATCCCTCTAAAAAGATATAAGAACATATTATTATACTTGATTAGCCAACATTGCCAAGGAGGTCAGTTTCCCATCCTCTTGGGACATCTTGTTTCACTGGCTGTGGCCCCTAGCAACCCTTTGACGTTATTGTGTCTATTGCTATGGTTCAGACCGTGTCTACTCAATGTCTTAACAGAGTTCATTTCTTCCATATGGAAGCCATTAAACTTCAACCTCATTGATATCCTTTTGGAACTTTCACCGAGTCATCCAGCACCAACAACACCCTCCCGACAATACACGTTGGGACTATCTCAATGACCTGCCCCTGGCCTCGCTCTCCCATCTCCCGCCTATATCAGACAGAGTGAGAGCTCCATGATCCCTGGTAGGTTGGGCCAATGCCCCTTTCCAGTGTGAAGCAATTACAGAAAAAGGACCATGCACCTTCAACTTCCCAGAAAGATTTATGGGCATCCTACCTCTCAGGGTGATAATGAAGCAAGGGAAAGTTAGAAAAGGGAAGAATCCCTCCCCCTCAAGATAATGTAGACAAATTTCTAATGGAAGATGTCTAGCTGATTAAGCTACATTTGACATAGCCAAGGAGATGGATCAGTAGGCCCAGCTACATTTGATAGAGCCAGTGAGGGGAGAACAGTAAGTGGGCCCAATTGATGATTAACCAGCACTTCCTAGATTTAAAAATGATAAATTTTGGAGCCAGTATATGGTATAGCAGTTACATTGCTGGACTCTCACATGCGTGACTATGGTTTGAGGTTTTCTGGACCTGATGGTTTCAAAATCATGTTGGGCACATATGTCTGCATGCCCATGGTCCAGGGAGGAGAATGGAGAAGGAATTGCAGCATGACCATGCCCCTAGGGGATGATTTTTCACTTTTGATCTCTCTGTCTCTCGCTCTCTCCGGTAAGTGCATGTGCCTTACAGCAAAAATCTCTATCAACAATTATAAACCTCATTGACTGTAACTGCCAAGGCCCTTGAGCCACTCTCTCTCCACTCAGGTCTATTCCTAGCTCTGAGTATACTTGCACTTTTACTTATTGATAATAAACGACCTTTTCCTTTCACTAAAAATATAATACAAAATAAAATGCTATAAAAAATGTTCAGATAAGTAAATTTCAGAAATTCTTTTGTGAGTTTATATTATAGGGTAACATATTGTCATATTGTCTTAAGGCTTCACTGAACATCTAATAGATAAGTCGTGGCTAAAAATATATTACCAAAAAAAAGTAAGTGTTTTATGCCCATTCCTAGGCAATGCACCACTTGAGGATATAGGTGTCTCTATATTACTTGTGAATCCTCGAAGTCAATCACACTTCTTGGGATGTAACAAGTACCCATTTATATTTTGGAATAAATGAATGGAATTACCAAATCTATTACCAAAGTGGTATGTCGGGAAGTTTAACTAGGTTACTTTTCTGAGTTAATGTCCTCTGGATCCACCTGTGCTGTTGACAACGGCAAGATTTCATAGTAAGGGCGAGTAAAATTATAGTTACTAGAGGTTGAGGTAGAGTGCTGGATTGGGAAGAAATTGGTCAAAGTTTACAAAATTTCAGTTAGATAGGAGCAGTACACTCCAGAGATCTATTGTACCTTACGGGGAATACAGTTAATAACAATATATTGTGTGTAAGAATAATGCTAAAGAGTACATTTTAAGTTTCTCACCACAAAAATATAAGGATGTGAGGTAATACACATGATGAATAACTTGATTTGGATATTCCCAAACGGCACATATCAAAACACCGTATTATGTACCATCCATATACACAATTTTTACTTGACAATTGAAAAATTAAAAGTCAGCAAATGAAAACTTCGTCTAAGTTTGAACAACTATTTTACTACTTATGGTCAAATAGATTTAGCCTAGATTGCTTAAATTAAAATTATCCACCCTAGATTAGATAAATTAGTGATCAGCATGGTAAAATGAGATCCAAGCCTATAAGATACAAAATCACCTGGACTTTCCACTACACTGAACTGGAGCCGGAGGGTGGAAATGAGCGATGCAGCTGTCAGTCCCTCAGAAGTGACAGCAGTAGGGCCATGAGAGTAGCTCCGCTGAGGCTGCTGGGGAGAGCACAACGGAAGGCTGCACTCTCTCTGACCTTAACTTGGAAAGCCATGAGATGTCTCGGCGTTGGCTATAGGACTCCCTCCATCCACTCTTTGTAAGGGGCCATCAGAATGTGCTACTGTTATCAGGGGAACACTCACGCCACAGGAAGTATCACTCTCAAACGAGAAGAACACATCTTAGTAAGAATAGTAGCACCTTCAATTTGAAAGCTCATATTTACTTGAAAGCTCATATTTACCCAAGTAGCACTTTCATCTGGAACAAAAAAGCTGGAGGATATTTTTAGTAATAGTCCTGGTCATAGAAAATGCACCCGCTCTCATGGTTTAAAGCTGCAAATCTGCTTTTTCTGAAAATGTTGTGGGGGTTTGACTGGTTCTTTCAAAAGACTCACATAATGTTAGACTGCCTGATGCTTAATATTAGGCTCATCTTTTGTTTTAAACCAATTATTGTTCTTAGGATGTTTTCCCTACTCATTCGGGTTTGAGAACTCAGTTTTAAGAATCCCAAGTTCTTAGCCCAGGTTCTGTGTCTAATCAGATAGGCAGAGTCTAGAAATCCACTGTGAACAGTGCATCTCAAATTCTCCCGTCCCATTCATTTTGTTGTTCTTTTAGTACCTGTGAATTCATCACCTTGCCCTGGTTTACCACACACACACACATGTACAACAACAACAAAAATCATGTTCGGGCACTGTTATCCCCAATGTTTCCTGTGGCCTATCCATCTTGCAAGTTACATACTGACACATTTGCATACGTGACAATTCTGGTCAGTTACCCCCCTTAAAAGGTCTTTTACTGAAAAAAAAAAATACCTTATAAGATGAAATACAAGCTAACTACTCATTTTGATTTTCAACTTTTTTTTTTTTTACATTAACCTTTGAAGACAGTTTTCCATTCCTGTTAAGTTGGTCTTTTCATTGTTTTTCCTATTGAGGCTATACTTAATTATTAGTGTTTGGATTGCTTCTTTCTCATAAACATGCCTTGTCCTGTTTTTCTTTCTGAGTCCTTCTTCCAAGGCTACTGCTATCCGTCAGCACCCAGAGCGCTTCTCAGATGTATTCTCTTCAGGAAGCATTTCAGGGTCTCAAATAGATATGACCACTCCATCCTCTGAACTCTTTAAATATATGGTTAACATTATTACTGTTAATTATCACATACTATTTTTTAAATGAGTTACTCTTTTGCATGTCATATTTTCCTAACACTCTTGTGAATTGCTTAGGATCTGAGAGAATGCCTTATTTACCTTGAAATGTTTGGAATGCTACCCTGGACATAGCAGTGGATTGATTCAGATACAGATGATATAACTGCATGTCTACTAAGAATGTATTTATACATATTGAATTAAATAAATGAAAGAAATAGAGTCATGTGAAAAAGAAAAAGGACCATGTCTTGCTTTATGCTTTATCACTTGATTTCTTTTTTGTATCTATTAAAAACAATCCCCAACCTATAATGTAAATGACAGTTATTTTTTTTTAAAACCAAAAGGTTACAAAGCTTGAACACATGATTCAGAAGCCAAAATGAATAATTAAGTCACTCTTGCAGTGACATGATTTAAGTGGAGTACTTTTCTATCTGTTATATCTACCCGAAGAATAATATTAAGGATTTTTCCACCTACGACTTTGTCTCATAATAAATTGTATTGGAAACTTCTGTAGCTCCTTCTCTAAAATAGCATACCAACTTCAACATTTCCTTAGATGGCATGCTGATTACTTAAGAACATCACTTACAAATTATTTGCCAAGTTATTTTTATAAACCAGAGTTTCTGCTGGGAGAAGTTGCTTTAAATGTTTGGCTGACTAGGGCCTCCAACAAATAGTACTTGTCAATAAATATTAAACAATCATATGAATATGGAGTTGAAAATCTGAATTATATCTCTGCCATGGGATTTATTATTCTCCTCTCAAGATGCCTGGGGTATGGAGGCTAAAAGGTCTATTGCAAACCCTGTATTATTCATTGAGAAACAGCCACTGAGGACTGCAACTTGAAATTCTTGCAACTGTTGAGGATCTTTACAATAAAGCAGTTTTCTTCAGTGTGCTGTCTTATTGAAAAAGAAAAAATTGCTGATGAAACATTAACACTTCCTTCAAAGATATGGTTTTCCATTTAGCTTGGCTTGGGATATAAAAATACAAGATCTGAGCTATCAATCTGGAAGACTTGGAATGTGAGGCTTTGTTTTGTTTTTGTTGAAGAGTTCAAGAACAAAAGATGAACTAATTAGCTAAAAAAGCCACATTAAGTCGATGGGCTTTATCCAGCATAGTTCAGGCTGTGAAAGCTGGTGGACGCTTCTCAGCTCTCATTTGACCTTGTTTTAGAGGCCAAATCCCATGTGGTCAGGGATTCAGAAGTCCACAGACTGTCTTCTAGGTTTTCTCAACAATGGACTGTGTCCTTAGTAATCACGTAACCAACACTGTCTCCATTTGTACATACTGTTCAAGGAATGTGAGAACACAATGGTTAGAGGCATGACTTCAGAGCCCGCTGCCTGTTTTGAATCACTGTTCTGCCATCCAAGAGCTCTGTAATTTGGTTCAAGTAATTTAATCTTCCCTGAATTAGTTTCCTCACCTGTAAAATTGGTATAATAATACTATCTCCCTCTTCAGGGTGTTGTGAGGATTGAGGGAGTTATTATATTTAAAGCTCATAGAATAATGCTGGGCACAAATTAAGCAGTGTGTTAGCTTTTGCTTATTTGAAAACTCAGTACCAAACACGGTGGCTGATACATGGTAAGCACTCAACAAACTCTAGATGAGCATTTAATGACATTTCAATTCTTCCAGAAACTATTGAAAAAAGAAATCAACTGTGGGGAGTCAAACGATTTTCACCTTGCTGCGCTCCTGAACGTAGCTCATTTTGACTGGCTCTATGGACTGAGTGAACATCCGTGAAGCTTAGAATTACTATAATTTGGGTCCTTTCCTGTGATTCTTCTTTGATTGTGTTAAACCAAAAACTTCTGAACTTAAGAAGCCAGTGTGCTTGAGAGCCCATGAGTATGATGCACTTCAGAACGCCTGAATACTTAAAACAGAGACCACCTGTGCTCTTAACGATTTTCTCAAGAATAGAGGTAGGGGCTACCCAGACTTCTTTCTGAGGCTCCGTTACTGCTGCTACTATAACTAGAACCCCAGGGGGACTTCCAGGTCTGACTCATCCTAGACTTAACTCGCTGGATCTGGTCTGAATCCACAGGCTGGAGGGCACAGCAAGTTGCATTCCTGTTTGACTCCTTTCTCTTGGCTCCTGCGTAGAGCCATGCATTGTCTTCTCTAGTGTCCAATCACACCATTAATCTCCCCGCTGACCCTCAAAACATGCACACCAACAACATGAGTCACACTGCAAATCTGACTACCTAGCTACTGCTGTTTTTCTGCAAGGGCTGATGCTATTAGCTGAGGTTGGCTGTCTAAGTAACAGAGCACGGTCTCCTATGCACATTACTGAGTAATAGTTTCTGGGAGACTGTGGAAAGTATGCAATATTGGCATAATAGATCAAGACTCTCATCAACATAAAAGGCAAGGAATTACAAGGTACTTGCTGACAGGGAATTGTAGCTTGTAGGGCACTCAGGGGCCAGATACACTAAAAGCATTTTGGCACAGTGAAGTGTATTTCCTGGACAGATGTGTTTCATTCGTGATGGAAAGGCCTCACACTTCTCACGAGCTCCAGCATGCTGATTACAAGTAAGTTGAAGCCCTAGTGTGTCAGCTACTGTTATCACAGGAAGTTCAATGTTGTCACCCCCTTAAGATGACATCACTTCAAGAAAACCAGACCAGATTTGTGTTCTGAAAAAACGTCAGTGATTCCATTTCTGTGTGGTAGTGTTTCCTCCTTTCAGGGTGTGGGTCAGAAGAGGCTAAAAGTAGTAGTGTTGGCTTGGTATATATGCTTATAAAATCCTGGGTATTTTAGCTTGTACCTTTATTTTGTCTTTTACACTGGATCCTAATAAGTTGTAAGTAGTATTAGTATTATTGCCACTTAGAAGGACTAACTTAGAAAAATGGCCAGAAAGGAGACATTTTCTCAAATGGAAAGAGAATCCTCAGTTAAATTATTCTTAACATTTTCTGGGACCATGAAAAACTGTTTTTCTACTGTGTATGAGAAATATATGGAAGGTGGAACCAGTAGTTGGCGTAATGGCTATATCACTGGACTCCCATGTAGTCAACCACAGTTCAAGTCCTGGACCTGGTGGCTTAAAACTCACGCAGGGTGGGACCAGCTGTTAGTGTAATGGCTATGTCACTGGACTCCCATGTAGTCAACACGGTTCGAGTCCCGGACCTGGTGGCTTAAACTCATGCCGGGCATGCGTGTTCGTGCCCAAGGTCCTGAGAGGAGAATGAAGGAGAAGGGATTGTGGCGTGGCCATCCTCCCAAGGGGTGATTTTTTTCACTTTCTGTCTCTGTCTCTCTATGTCTTTCTGGCAAGCACATGTGCCCTATAACAAAACCCTCTCCAAAAAAAAAAACAAAAAAAAAAAAGAAAGAAACAAATTTCATAATTATCATACAGAAGTTATTTTCCTGTGGGAACAGCAGGTTGCATAGTGGTTGAAGTGCTGGACTCCTACATGGCTGACAGTGGTCTGAGTCCTGGACCCAGTGGCCTAAATGTAATATTGGACAGTGAGCATGCATGCCCAAAATCCTGAGAGGAGAATGGAGGATAAGAAGTTGGGGTGTGGATATCCTCTCGGGGGTAGGGGGTAATTTTTTGCTTTCTGTCTCTCTGCCGATTGTATATACACTACAGTGAAAACATAAAAAAAAAAAAAAGAAAAAAAAAAAAAAAAGAAAAGAAAAGGAAAAAAAGAAAGAAAAGGAAAGAAAGAAAGAGAAAAGAAATTATTTTCCTGCAGTTTTCTCGCTGCCTATAATTTTTCAGCTCTTCCTCATGTCCACTATTTTCTTTAGAGCTGAATAAGTAGATTCAGAGTTTAACTTTACCTGGAGAGCCCCTTTTCATCATAAAGTCTAATAAGAAGGCCCCAGACATAACTGCGTGTCCCAGGCTGCCCTTTTACACTAGACGAAAGGTAAAATGAGCCGATCAAGTAACAAGCTACAAATTGATGCAGGCAGTGAGAACAGAGGACTGGTTTTCTGCCCTGCAACGTCTGTGTAAAAGTGGAGAGTATAGTTAAAAACATTGGCGGCAGCCAGTTACCGGAATAGCTAGCACTTCCAGGAACAAATGCATTCCTAATGAATTTGTGGACACTGCATTTACCGCAACAACAGCAGGTTTTTTTCACACATGCACCCCACAGCACCGCCTGTGCAGGCTTTATTGACCTTCTGCAAACACTGATGGAAGCGTGAGCTGCCAGGGAGTGAGAGGGGCAGAGAGCCATCCAAAACATCTTGGAAAGGCCTCTGAGAGAATTTTTTAGTGTTTAGAAGACATACTCTTCTTCTCTTTGCCAAAAGTCATTTCTTTGTTAAAGGACTCAAAGAGTGAAAAAAAATTATATAATTTTCTAATGACATAGCCACGCAAACCTTTCCAAGACCCTGATACCTGCTGAGATTTTGTTTCATTCTAAGGTGACTCTAGTTTCCTGATTGTAGTATAAACATACATTCTGACTGACTCAGAAGGGCTTTCTCCTTTCTCTTCTCATTTACATGGTTTTGTAATCTTTGTGTGTATTAAACAGTAAGTCTAGCATGAAGAAATCTCTTTCCACAGGACATAACCTTACTTAAAAACTGAAAATTTGGACCTGGGAACTGATTGGCCAGAGAACACAGTCTTCTTCATATCCAACAGAGGAGCCAAAGTTATTAAACAATGGTTTAGTCACTTGGAAGTTACTAGCTGACTCACCATTGGACAGAAATGGTAAGTCAATACATGCAGATAAATAGAAAACTACAATTTATTCGTAGGAGGAAAGAGTCTTTATGAATTAAAATAACTTTACTCCTGGGAAGTGTTTTACATTTTTACACTTGACCGAATTGGCTAAGCTTAAAAATGCCAGGCCTAGTTAATCAAACATTTTCCATCTTGTTTTACTCTATACAAGACCTGACCTTTCTGGAAAAATATCCCACTAACTACAATAATTTAATTCTGGTGAGACACCACAACTAAAACTGAGTTACTCTTGCCTCTCCCATTAAGCTTCAAAATTAACGTAACAAGGCTCTTCAGACAAGATTTGTTCTGTCTGTGAACAAGAAAAACCAAAGATACTATCAATCATTTGGGCTCCAGGGGAATTATTAATAGCTGTCATTGCAACACATTCCCTTGTCCCCACCCTAAGCCAAGCATGGAGTGAGAATTTTGCCAGAAGAAATGGCAATGAAACCTTCGGTTGTCAAGCAACTCTACTGTACATCGGTGCACAGTAAATAAATTAGATGACTACCATAAATACACATTTATCATTTTGCTTTACCAGGGATGCTACTGAATCAGCCAAAGACCACATCCAGTAAATGCCCGTTTTAATGACTGGTTCCAGGTACCAAATTTATAATGCTCTGGTTGCTTGTGGTTGGTATTCTAACTATTAAATAAATGGCTCTATCTTCAAAAGACTTGGGTGACCTGCTGACTTGAATCCGCTTTCCAACAGACATGAACAGTGGCCCCCAGATGAGATCAGAGGATTTGAAACAAGTCTTTGTAACAGGCGCAAGGGAAGAAGTTATCTGTCAGACAATCGACACTTGAAAGCATCCTAAAAGCCTAGCTCTGTAAATAACTAAAGGCACTAACCATCGTATGTTCATCCCAAACGTCACCGATTCCTGGGTAACTACACAGCACTGACATCTCTTCTTTTCACTCTGGCTACTGACTTGCTCATTAACTCGGTTCTTTCGTTGTTACCACTTAAATCAGTGGTGATCAATGCATGCGAGAGAGTATGAAACAGTCAAATGTGACTTTTAAGTCACTGATCAAATTATATGAGATCACAACTGGAAAATTGTGTAAATGGTGCTTTGAGATTGTTTGCCTTTCTAGAATATGAGAGCTACCTGAGAACTATATGACACCTTGAAAGACCGCTCCAATGTATTAACTCTAAAATATCTTTTTCTAGAAGTTTCATCTCAATAATTCCTCCTTACTCAAATTATTGCTCCTTTTAGAGAGTGTTTGCTTGTTCTTTTTGGCATGAAAGCCATGGGTCCATTTTGTATAGTATTTATTTATATTTGTTTGTTTGTTTCTTGTGTTTGTTTACATTAGCACATTGGCAGGGCCAGTAGGTGGCATGGTGGTTAAGGCACTGGGCTTGGTTTCTCACTTTTACTCTCTGTGTCTCTCTCTGGTGAGCACACATGCCCAGTAGCAAATTAAAAATAATAATAACAATAATAAGTAAAATTAAATAAATAATTCTAAAAATAAATAAATAAGTATATTGGCAACATCAAGTTGCTAAGTTTTGTGATGAGAGATTTTTTTCTGTAAATCTACTTGGCTGTAAAGATTGGTCAGTATCAGATTACATACAGTCTTGAATTGTCATAATAAGTATTTGGACATCATTATTTTATAGAAGGCACTTTTAAAAGTATCTCTTCCTGGGTCCCACACTCAGGATTTCAATTCTACTGATCAGGTGTCAGGTCTGAGCATCAGTAATAAAATAATAATAATATAAAGGACTTTTCAGATGTATCAGTCAGGGTTCTAGCCAGTGCTTTGAAAGGAGAGACCTTAATTAAGGGACTAAACATGAAATCATGAGCAAGGTTAACGCAACAAACCTGGTGTTGAGGAAAAAGCAGACAGAAATTAGTAACATCTGGAGTTCATTAGACTTCCTGGCAGAAGGGACAAAACTATTGCTGAAGATTTAATTCCCCAAACAGGGAAGATTTAGGAAAAAAACCAACTCCAACTACTCTCCTCCCACCCACTTGTCTTCTGTCCATATCTCCTATTGGCCAACACTCAGGAGAAACCAATGCATGAGAAAGCCCAGGAGTGCTGTGTAGGTTCACCCTCCAGGACCACAGAATGGAGTAAGAAAGATGAAGAATGTGGGAGGGGCAAATAGGAAATGAATGAATATGTAGCCATATTTGGCTTCGCGACATAGTAGCAGGACCTTGAAGCTTTTAGGATGGAATCTGAGACCCATGTGGTAGGATGGGTTTTGACATGATGTAGTCCAACACCTGCATTTTTATACTTGAAACTGAGACTAGAAAGTGATACTATACGCCAGGGTCACCCAGTGAAGAAGTCTCAGATTCGAGGCTAGATTGTCTCCAAGTGACCAAACACAGAAGTGCGATGAAAAGTACATTTCAGGATAATAGAGTTGGTGACAATGTATGGAATGTCTTTGAAGAGAAAGATTTTGGAGGCAAAGAGACCCGTCAGGAAAGTCCTGGTACAAGTCTCGGGCTGAGATTTTAGGGTCCTAAGATAAAGCAATAGCGGTTGGAAAGGAGGAAACAGACTCTACAGAGTACACACACACATACACACACACACACAAAAGCATCGACTTCTGTAAACTACTGTGCGATTTCCTCATAGATAGATGAAAATTAATTTGGAGCCCAGAAAAATGTGTGAAAGATGGTAGCAGTAATAGAAAAAGGACAAAAGTGAAACTGTTTTGGTAGGGAAAAATTCAGGTTTAGGTGGGCCAGGAAAACAGGATACATAGGTGGGACCGTCTATTGTCAGTGGGTGATATGCAAACTCAGATATGTGGATGACTAGCTAAAATATTTAATAAACATGTCTCCAGTCTCATGATACTTATCAAGTTATTGAAATACCTGAAGTTCAATTCTTATCCATATTAAATTGTACTCATTTATTAAGCAGAGAAAGTCCTTGAGCTCTGCTAAAATATTTATTTATTAAGAGGAAATTGAGAGATTTTTATAATCTTTTTTTATCCCTGATCTTCTGGACTAAATGACTTGTATGAAGTTTAATAAATGCCAAGAATACTTTATCCTTTGATTTACATATCCTTGTAGTTTTCCAAAAAAAAAAAAAAAATCCAAAAATATTTGCCTATTTCAGATTATCTGATGAATATATATTTTACTTTTTGTATTTTTGTTTTTTGTTGAATACAAAGGATGATTATATATTAAAATATTAACACCTTGTTAGAAATTAAACGATATAATAAATGTTATCTTTTGGGCTGAATTCCTGCCATCTCGGTAAAGAGGTTTCCAAGTAAAGATGGTCATTATAAACCGTTTTAGTTCTGTTTATTTTTTAATTTTTTTTTCCAAGTGAAAAAGGAGTTGATTGAGAAAAAGAGCACCTGGGGGTCTATAGCTGGAGGTGTTTCAGTCTGCCCTACCAAGGAGACACGATATTATGGAAGAGGTGGAGGAGCAGGGTCATGAGAACAGTAGGTGTTTGATTAGCTTACCACTGTCTGCGAGCTTGTGGGCCCATCTACGGGTGTCTGCTGCCAGTATGGGAGGGCTCTGGTAGGAGGATTTTAGCCTAAGTTCCTTGTAATCACCTCCTTTTTTTTTTTTTTTTGAGAGGTTTGTTTGTTTGTTTGTTTGTTTTTGCTATAGGGTGTGACAGACAGAGAGAGACAGAGAGATAGAAAGCGAGAAATCACCTCCCAGAGTGGATGGTCACACCGCAATCCCTTCTCCTCCATTCTCCTCTCCAGATTTTGGGCACATATGCACACGTGCCCGGCATGAGTTTAAGCCACTGGACCCAGGACTTGAACCGCAGTCAACTATGTGGGGGTCTAGCGACATAGCCATTACACTAACTGCTGGTCCCATCACCTCCTTATTTTTTGAGGAGAAATTACCTAAAGGCCATTTAGGCAGGCGTCAATCTAACAATTCTAGGCTTTATCTTGGATTAAGAAAAGATGGGGAAAGGATGGGGCAAGAGATTATTGGCAATGGTTAGTCTTAACCTTCTTAGATTCTTTGGGAAAAAATGCTACCATGGAAGAAATAATTTTTAATTAGTCAGTCTCTGAGTCTATTAATTTATTCTACTACTTGTCCTCCCAGTAAAAAGGCTTATTTGTCTCTTGTTCCTGATATTCTTTGCAAATCAAATCAAAATAAATTGTTGCTCAAAACTGAACAATCATTCTAGGCTAATATATCTAGTACTAACTTGTGGGTTTTAATCTGTAACATCTCCTTTATTATTTCATGTGGTGACTCTTTAATAAAAATGTCTATTCTCAAGAAGAAGTAACATAGTCAAAAGATTTTTATCAAATGCTGTAGACTTCATTAAGTCTATTCTTATCCAATTTCCTTATTTATATTATAAAAAAAAGTGGGAAACCAAATTCTAAAATTCTAACTTTGGTAAAATTCTGAATTTTAAGAAATTCATCTAACATTAAATTCATTTTGAAAAAGTCATTCCAGTATGGAATGATGAAAATATTGATATGAATGAAAAAAAAAAAGTATTCTCCAGTAAATTTGACTAAGTGGTACAATAATAGTTTCTTTGAGTTGATTATTAAGTATATTTATTTTAAATTGCTAGGTAAGTCTCAGGTAAGTCTCTAAGTTACCAACTGTGTCTCTCTTCCACTATGAAAATAGTCTTTTTTTGGTCAGATTTTTTTCTTTTTCTTATATTTACTTATTTATTTTTAAGAGAGATTTTTGCTATAGGACACATGTGCTCACAGGAGACAGAGAAAGAGAGACAGAAATGAGAAATCGCTCCCCTGGGGGGATGGCCAGGCTTGCAATTTCTTCTGCTCCATTCTTCTCTTGGGATTTTGGGTATGCACGTGCCACGTGTGTTTTAAGTCGCTGGATCTGGGACTTGAACCATGGTTAACTACATGAGAGTCCAGCAATGTAACTATTATACTATCTGCTGGTCCCCAGATTTTTTTCCTTAATCTCTTAATACCAGTGACTAATTATTCAGATGTATTGACTCATTTTACTTTTTCAGTAGTACATGTTCCATGCCTTACTCAGTTGTAGCAAATTGTATTAAATTACAATTTCTTTGTTATAGTTAAAGTCAGTGTTAACCTCTCAAGGCATAGACTTGTACAAATTTGGCAGACATGAGCAACAAAATCAGTCAAAATCATTAGGAGCTCAGTTCCAGCTCTCCTGGGTTCACAGTCTACTAGTGAAAGACTACTGTGGGTGTTGCAATCCATATAACATCTTGAAATCATGGTAATCAACTCACAAGTGGTGACTAGAAGATATACTTCACGATTGGGGAAAATCTGAGTTTTGGGTTGCTCTGAAGGCTTATGTACAGAGGGAAAATGGCCTAAATTATATTAAATCACATTCTACTGTCAACCATGTTACTTAGAGACTTTACTCTCAGTTTCACACCTTGTCTTATTCCCAGATGAAGCTGACTTCTGAAGAAATTCACAAATTTTCTGATCTGCCCACTCCTCAAGGGGTTGATCACAAATTAAATCAGGCAGTGTGATATTTCTATTGCCCACTTCTAAAGGTTTCCACAGACTCATGGAATGAAACACTTTAAGGCAAAATGCTTATTCTTGCTTCATGATATTTATAACTGCATGATGCCATAAACATAAGTTTAAATACATTTCAAAACAAACTGATGAATAACACCACCCAAACCTTTACACTTTAGCTTTTAGAAGCAAGAACTCAGTTTCAGGTGTAAAATCCAAATCTAGTTGTTGGAATCAAGAAGTAAAAGTGAGTGAAGTTGTTTGTTTGTTTGTTTGGCAATGAATATCCCAAATGACCAAGCTGCTGACCAGTTTTGTCCCAGTTTATAGGTTTTGCTCACAGTGCATTCAAAAGGCATGCCAATTCAGTGTTTTTTTTTTTTAATACATATACACATATATTAGTGTCTCATCAATCATATTATGGTTGGGTGATTACCCTATGGTAACCCTGTGGGTCATCAGTGTAGCTAAGTTCTAGGTAGAATACTGTTTTGCAAGTTCATCTTCCATTACTCAATGCCTAATTGTTGAGCTTAAAAATTCAAGGCTAGGGACCAGCAGTTAGTGTAATGGCTATGTCGCTGGACTCCCATGTAGTCAATCATGGTTCGCGTCCCGGACCCGGTGGCTTAAACTCACGCCGGGCGCGTGTGCGTGCAAGCCCAAGATCCCGAGAGGAGAACGGAGGAGAAGGGATTGCGGCATGGCCATCCCCCCTGCGGGGGTGATTTCTCGCTTTCTGTCTCTCTGTCTCTGTCTTTCTGTCTGGCGAGCGCATGCGCCCTATAGCAAAAACTTCTCCCCACCCCCCCCCAAAAAAAATTCAAGGCTAAGGCTAGAGTGGAAATTCAAGGATGGAAAGAGAAATAGTACAACTCACTATTTTTTCCAGTCCTGGTCATAATTTGGTATGATTTATTTGTAAGTTCTCATCCCTTTTCCCTTCAACTTTGCCCAGTTCTTTTGCAAAACATTTTTGTTTTGTGACAAGTGTTTGAGACTTGAACTACACAGTTGGTCATGTGAGATCCAGGTACCTTAACCGCCACGCCATGGTTTGGCCCTATTACTGATCTATTTTAATCTACACTTTCGTGAAGAGCCCCTTAGTCCATTTTCCTGCAGCTGTCCTCTCAGTTCCACAGCTTACTGCACACTCCTACCGTAGTGCATTATGCAAGATGTACATCTATTCCTTATACCCACCTAAAACCTTTAGTTGGCTTCTCATAATTTTCAGGATAAAACATGTCCACAGCTCAGTATAAATGGTCCTTTATGATCTTTTTTCTTTCTTTTTTTTCTCTATTTAGTCTCACCTGCAGCTTCTAAAGATGCTCCCTCCAAGATTAAAATGATTTGCAGTTCTCCAGATGTAGCCTACAGTTTCATACCTCTTGGCCCTAAACACCATTTTCTCCCCTTTGTCTGTCTGGTTTTCTTCAACTTCACCTTCAAGACTGAGCTTAGATTTCACTGAAAACAAAAGTCACTTTACTGGGATAATATTCTTCTTCTATCCCCAGGGCTAAGTGCTCCCGTTAGGGGAATGATCACATCTTGGTCTTACTTCTATCATACTGGTTATTATACTGAGTGGCCGTGTATCCTACCACGTTATGTTACATGTAACAGCTGCACGTAGGTCTGCTCTAGTCTCTTGCTCCTTGAGATGTAGCCTATCTCTTTTGTTGCTGTATCGATGTGTTTATTTCTTCCCTGAGCAAGTGTGAGAAAGGGAGGAAAGCAGAGAGCACCCGTAATAGACTCCCAATGCTGCAGTCCACCCCAGCCTTCAGCCAGCCCTGGATCATTGATACACACGTGCCCTGCCTACTCAGGGAGGTCTCCAGATATGAACGTGGAACTCTTTTATGTGGGTCAGCCTCACAGAGCATTGTGTTTTACACTGCACCACTGTCTGGTCCCACCAAGCCTATGTCTTATCCCTATCTTCCTTACTCCTAGCATATTTATCAGACAAGGTAATTACTCCTGAGGGATTGTTCCAGAGAATTAGTTGACGTGGTAAGGACAGAAAAGAATGGTGATATTTTTAAACTTTGTCAGCATTTCCTTAGTCATAAACCAATCTATTAAACACTTTCATCATTAGTTAATGGTATTGAAGAGCATGCTTTGCTAGAAAGCATCAAGACCCAGGTATCCCAGAAAAATTTAAGTTTTCACTTTACAAACCAGCCACTGTATTTATCAGTTTGAATAACTACATATTTTATTGAAACAAACAAACAAAAACAGGAAGAAAAATATTCTATCATTGCTATGCACTTCAATAGTATATACTGGCAAGATTGAAACAGAAACTATTCCTTTGGTGTCTAGAAGGCTTCATAACTAAAATTTAGTTCACGTACTAAGCCATCAGTGATTCAATTACGTGATCAGTATAGGCAATGGTAAGAGAGCCCCTCGCTTTCTGTTTCACATTTGGAGAAGAGAAAAGTTGCATTAGTAGCACATTATGAAATCATAAAAATTAGAGGTCTAATTTTTTACAAGCGAGTTACCATGCACTTTCTATTTAGAAAAACTGTATGTAGGCATGAAAAGCCTAGTTTGAATCATGTTTATTACCCCGTTTGATTACTATCTTAGAAGATAATTTAGATACCCTCCAGAAATTCACTATAACAAGATTCAGCCTCTTTGAACCACATATATCCCTGATTATTTATTTTTACTTTTTGCTCTTTAATTCTGTTTAGAGTACAATGTGTTTTTATTAAGGTAAACCAAGATTACTAGGCTACCTTAATAGAACAATGGAATCAATTGGTTTGGGTGAATTTTTACTAATTTCGTGATTTCTTTCTTCAATTGTCATTGTATGATAGAATGAATACTTTGTTTTATTATAGAGTATACTTCATTTGTCAGCTGATTTGATGTTTCCTAGATAAGGACAAAGCCCTGCTTGCTGAAAGCATTGTACTAAAACTGACGATCAGCTTCCTTTTTCTTCTTATTACTGCTCTTTTCCTTAAGTAACAAATATTGATCGGATACTAGTTATAGGGCACATGTTCTCCCAAAGAGAATTTCTATGGATTATGAAGTTAGTAGTTTCTCAATTGTATTGCTTTTAATTCCTGTTTTTAAGAAAAGAAATAGAATTCCTAAAATAGCAAATATGCAAAAAAAAAAAAAAGAAGAAAAAAATTCTAGTTGGTAGACAAAGGAAATTCATGGGTTGAATCAGTTTTCCCCTGAATTCTTCATAAACTTCCTCTCTTTGACACTTTCAACCTGAAATAAACATGTATAATAAATATTGAAATGGTTCTTTGATATTCTTGAAAACAACCTCCCACCTATTTTCCTCTTCCTCTTCAGTTCTACTTCCCCCTTTTATCAGGTTTTCTGATTCAAACATGAGAAATTAATTCAAAACCTTTCCTGGGTCTTCATTTATCTTTCTCAACACAGAGGTCATACTCCATGAAGTACAGTTAACCCCACTAATCCAGAAAAAAATATTGTTCACATTTGGAATAGCACTTGTTTTTATTCTTGAAAAGGTAATACTGATCCAGACTTATGGACATTTGAAAGACAAAAATCTGTTTTAAGAGTCATTGGAGAACTTCTGTGACACCACGCGCTATACTTTGCAGAATCCCATTTGTGTCAGAAACCTCATGCTGTCAAGTAGTTTATTCTCTTTGTAAAATCTTAGTGTATGGTAGAGTTGTTCCCGATCTTAAACCACAGTGCAGTAGAGTGTTTTGGTTAACCCATTTCAATTGCTGCAAAGCCAGAATGATTAAATGGATGCTTCTCCTTTTTCCTTTCCATGTATTTCTCATTCATATCTGATGATTCTAACAGGGTATTACACTGATGAAGTGGATTCATTATTTAATTCCCAGACCTCGGACTATGAGCAAGATGCTGTTACGTGAGCATCTTGTTACATGGTGAATCCTGAAGCTTGAACCACATGCCGGTTATCAGCACAGCTCTCAGCATCTGAATGTCCTGGGGGTGAAAGCACCCCTTCCAACCTCACTTATGCGGACCGTTCCACGTGATTAGTCTCTCTTTTACTTGGTATCAGGTAGATGAGAAATTTTAAAAATGAAATTGTAGTGCACTTTTCCTAGGGCGTATGCTATGCATGTAGTCACAACTAAGCCAGCCCAATTGTGACTGTTTGCCCCACTCTTTTGCTAATGTAGGCGTGCCAGTTTCTGTCTGTCTCACTCAGTTATGTCTGGAAATGCCAAAGGGCACCTCCCAAGAGCAACCAACAATTCTGTCATGTTCTTCTGCTCCGTGTCACTCTCCTGTGACCTGCAGTTCTCACGAAGCCGGTGGAGAGGCTTTTTACTTGGGCCAATTATGTGGTGACTAACATTTTGCATTCTTTAATATTTACAAGATATAAATAGTACATGGAAATAAATACATAGACATGTATTTGTTTGCTTGTTTGTTAAAAATGCATTTGTAACTTATTTAACAAGGTACAATACATTATAAACTGTTCCCATGTACTTATGTAGAAATTTACCTTACTGTTATTGTTGTTTTACCACTGCACACTCTTCATATCATAACTATTTATCTAGTCTGCCATTAATATGGATATCTAATCACGCCTAGTGTTTGGTTGTTATTATGAACAATGCTCTAATGAACATTGTTTTCTCTACTTAATTAAGTACAGGTAAAGTACATTTTTGCAAGTAAGATAATTTGGGTTAGAAGATACCTACAATTTCAGTTTTAACATATATTGCTAAATTTCTTAACCAAAGCGAGTAAGGATTTTTTTTTTCTACACTCCCTCGACTAAATCTTTCTCTCTCTCCCACTCTCTCTTTCCC
>NW_006205007.1:3506213-3513763 GCF_000334495.1 Tupaia belangeri chinensis
TTACTGTTGAAGTCATGCTCTTTCTTTTTTTGAAAATAATTATTTAATTTTATTTATTATTATTACTATTAACATTATTATTATTTTTTAATTTGACCAGAGAGAGACAGAGAGGGAAAGTGAGAAAGCAAGCTATCAGGTCCAGGACTTGAACTACAGCTGGCCAGGAGGGAGTCCAGAACCTTAACCAACATACCACTTGCTGGCCCTGAAAGTCATTCTCTTGATTGTGGTTAAAAATAAGCAAAACAACTGTCTCTTGTCTCATCAAGACTTATGTTTCATTTTTCTGCATATATAAAGATGTTAATTTTGCAAACCACATAATATTCATGGTTTACTTAAAAGCAAACGAATCACCTTTCTGTTGTTCCAAACTGCAGAAACTAAAGGTATATGCTTGTTTTCGACACTGCCTCTCAAGCAGTTAGGCCTCTAAGGTAGAGGTGAACACAGAGTCAGTGGAATTTTCCTTCATATGTATCTGTTTATCATTGGAAAAAGCTAAGATCCTGTTATGTAGAGAGTTTAAATAATTTTAAATTTTACCATGGTTCTGAACCAGGGCTGTTATGAATTGTTCGGCCCAAAGGTTATAGTAACAACCAACTTAATGGGATTGTGGTTGCTTCATCATCCATAATGCTTTTCAAAACTTAGACAAATCCTTTTCAATTCCTAAAGATGAACACCCTAATTACAGCATGTCATTTGACCTTACTTGGAGTTTCAGATTCCAGAAACATATGGACCCTAGGAATGGAACCTGCAAGCAATGAAAGCACAATCTCTGTACCAGAGCCCTTTTTCAAATAGGAAAAGAAGGAATTCTTCCTTCCAATACAAACTGATCCTTCATGCACCTTATTCGTACCCAGTCTGACTCCACCCACGTGCTCTGCACATGTGCTCTAAAGGTATTCGTGTTCATTTCCCCCGCAAAATATATTGGCATAGATCTTCTAGTGCTCAGTGATTGCAAGACCACTGAAGCTAGTGCTCAACACCAGCAGGTGATAGGCATATGTGTGGGTGCATGCACGTGTTCACACACACACAGTCTCTCTCACACGCACCCCTGCATAAAATGACATGGGATATTGAAGCATGGATGTATAAGATATATTTTGGAGGCTGATTCAATTCTTCTCTTCAGTATGCTTATATAGAATGAATCAATTCTATATTTTTCCTGCAATCTATATTCAATATTATTCAATATTCTCCACAATGTTGAACTGAATTTCAGACATTCTTCTTTCAAAATTGTGACTTTTGCCTTATCAAAATTAACTTTTATAACTATCAAATAGTTTTCTTTACATTGACTTGACTTTTTTATTTAAGTAAATTTGTTTACAAGAAAATATATGTAACTAGTCTAAAAAAAAAAAAAAACTAGGATAATTGAAATAAAAGACACAAAGTAAATACTACCAAAGCAAAATAATATTTAATTCTACTAGGCAATATTGTCTGCCCCAGGTTCTGGGCTTTAGCCTTTTTGTTCAAAAGAAAGAAAAAATTAGGGACCAGCAGTGGGCATTCTGGCTATGTCACTGGACTCCCATGTAGTCGATCGTGGTTTGAGTCCCGGACTCAGTGGCTTATACTAATGCCAGGTGTTTGTGCATGCATGCCCAAGATCCAGAGAGGAGAATGGAGGAGAAGGGATTGCGGTGTGGCCATTTCCTCCTGGGGGGAAGGCGGTGATTTCTTACTCTCTGTCTCTCTGTCTTTCTCTGTCTTTCTGGTGAGTACATGTGCCCTATATCAAAAACCTTCCCCCTCGCCCTCCCCAAAAAAAACCCACAAAAAAAAACAAAGAGAATATTAAAAATAAATTTAAAACAGTTAAAAATTTAATAATGTAGGAGCCAGCAGGTGGCATGGTGGTTAGGGGTGCCAGACTCCCACATGTCCAACCGCACTTCAAGTCCTGGACCTGCTGGCTTGCTTTCTCACTTTCTCTCTCTCTCTCTCTCATGCATTCTCTCTGTCCCTCTCCGGTCAAAATTTAAAAATACTAAATAAAGTTAAATAAAATAATTCTTTAGAAATATTTAATAATGTGATTTATTTTATTTTTTTCATATTCATGTACCACCACAGATAATCTAGGACCACCAGTTGTAAGCACACACATTTTGGAAAATAGCCAAGTGTTTTTCTGCATTGAACTACATAAAATAAGATTCAAGTTGCTTTATTTAGTGATTTACAAAAGAATTACAATTTAGGTATTCCCCTATAAAGTAGAAAAGTAGAATTGATTCTGTAAATACTGTATATTTAGACCACATTTTTATTTTTCAGTTTCTCCCAAGAAAGTTAATTAATGATCAGTGGGATATAAATAGGAAACATTTGAATCTGAGTTTTTGTCACCACCAGAAATGTCATTGCTCCCACATAGGTAATGGAGGTAAGGAAAATTTTCACAATTATTACTTCTAATTTCCTTCTAGGGGTTTCTCTACTTATTCTTTGTCTAAATGTCATGCCATCCACATTTAAAAGGCCAGATTAAGGAAGGGGAAACCCTGATAATGCTGAAGAGGGTTAGGATGAAAGCTATTTTTTGTCCATTCCCAAGGGGCCCCTCTGTGAAAGTGTTCTAAAAGAGAGACATTATTTTAAAGTTAAATACTAATATCAGATATTCTGCTAAGCTGAAAACTCACTGTGCATCTTGAGATTGTCACTGATTATCTAAAGTTAGAAACAGAACAAAAATCTTTTTCTCTCCTGACTCAGCACACAGACAGAACCTACACATACAAAGATTCACACCAGTCCGGTAAGTTATATGTGATGTTCTAGGCTTAGTCATCCACCCATATTTCAATGGAATGATCATTTCCACTAGAAATTTATATTAGGTCTTCATAATCTTACAAAAGTGATCTCTAGCTCCTTATTATTCATCTATCTTATGCATTTTCATAAGAGTAAAGCCTTTTAGGAAGTTTTGATATCCTTTAAATATGAAACCATAGAACAACTATTCAATACCTATTGCTATTATTTTTACTATTATTACTATTAATTAGAAAAACCACATACATTATGTTGATCGATGATCAAGATGGCAAGTATCTTAACTGGCTCTTTGTAAATATTTTCAGAAAGTAGAAATATGACTTTTCTTATTCTTATTCGTACATTAAATCACTATACATCACTTAGATTGTGAAGAGACTTTACCCAGCCTGATATACACCTCAGTCCAGCCCAGTTGAGACTATTATACACATCCTCATCAACAGACAGTAAATATTATCTGTGTCCTCTCCATTTTCTCCCCAAATTTCCTTTCCTATCCTCTTCCCCTCCCACACTCTCTTTCCACTTTGCCTCTAGTGTCCATTACAATTTTTAATTCTTTTTATGTTCTTCAGTCTTTTGGATGACATATGTCTTGATTCTTTCCATATTTTTATAGATTGACATATCTTTATAATAATATTGCTCCATTTTCCTGAGTAAGGAAATGCACCCATAAAAACTTCCCAGGACCTCATAAGTGTACTAGTTATTGTAGGTAGTTTGGTATTGGTATCCTGAGTTGGGATGATAACTTGTTCTTCTTTCCTTCATCTCTACCTGTTTCCGTACATCCCAGAATCCTTGCATCTGCCCCCTCAGCTTTGTCTTCTCCTCTACCACTTCATTTCTTTTCTTTAAAATATGTTCATTAAGGGGACCAGCAGTTAGCGTAATGGCTATGTTGCTGCGAGTCCCGGACCCAGTGGCTTAAACTCATGCTGGGTGCATGTGCGTGCGTGCCCAAGATCCCGAGAAAAGAATGGAGGAGAAGGGATTGTGGCGTGGCCATCCCCCGTTGGGGGGTGATTTCTCGCTTTCTATCTCTCTATCTCTTTCTGTCTGTCTGGCGAGCGCACATGCCAGAAAGCAAAAACTTCTCAAAAAAAAAAAAAAGTGTTTAAGAAAAAAAAAGTATGTTCATTAAATGCATGCTGTACATGAGGCACTGTTATTCAACGGTATGGGAACTAACAGTAAGATACAGTGGTAAAGGACATATACTTCTTTTGAGTTAGGACATCTGAGTTTGAAGCTGAGCTCCATTACTTAGTAACTGTGTGACTCAAAGGGTGGAGTAACATTCATATTGTATACCTAGCCTCTGAACATTTATGTATTCGCATGGGAAATGAAGTTTCTCCTGAGGACTGTTGGATACATTCAGGCAAATCATTTAGCACGGGATCTGACTGGTAATAGTCAATCAATAAGTGGTAGCTTTTTCTCTGTCATTATTATGGCGTTTCTTTCCTCAAGAACAAAAAGTCTAGGGAACCAGCAGTTAGTGTAATGGCTATGTCGCTGGACTCCCATGTAGTCGACCGCGGTTCGCGTCCTGGACCCGGTGGCTTAAAACTCATGCCGGGCGCGTGTGCGTGCGTGCCCAAGATCCCGAGAGGAGAATGGAGGAGAAGGGATTGTGGCGTGACCATCCCCCCTGGGGGGTGATTTCTTGTTTTCTGTCTCTATGTCTCTCTTTGTCTGTCTGGCGAGCGCACGCGCCCTTTAGCGGTAACCTCTCCAAAAAAAAAAAAAAAAGAACAAAAAGTCTAGATCCATTATTGTTTGATTCATAAATGTATTGCTCATGGAAAAAAAATCACTGTTGTAATGTTTAGTTTCTCACTTGGTTGATAGTGACTATTTCTGTCCAGTTCATAGAGGTTCCTGGAGGAAGGACATGGAGAACATTTCAAGCCTATATTGCCTAAAATAAGCAGAGGCAACTTGGGGACATGGTGGGGACATGAACACTGTTCATGTAATGCTGGACCCATACAGAGGATCTTGGGTTTGCTTTTCTGGTTGACATCTACATGTCAGGTGCACATGCCCATGATCCTAGCTGGTTGGGAAGGCTGGGGCAGATTGCAGCATGAGGCCTGTTGAGAGTACTTGTCTTTCTCTTTTTCTCTCTCTCATGAAATTAACAAACAAAATGTAAGTGGAGTTGCTGTATGTAAAGTTCAGCAACTTCCTCATGGCATCTCTTTAGGTTTTGTGTTAAAATATTGCAAATAATTTACTTCACCCTAAGTGTTCTCATCCACTCAAAAATCTGAGGGTTGGCCTTAAATAGCATAGTAGCAAATGAAGGGGGATTTATTTGTTGGAGATAAGGAAGGAGGGAATCGGGGAATAGTATGGGAAGCCCAGAAGACTAAAAAACAAACAAACAAACAAAAAAAACTAGTGGTGAGACTGGCAGGTGGCATGGTGGTTAAGGCATTGGACTCCCACATGGTAGACTGTAGTTTAAGTCCCAGACCTGGCAAATTGCTTTCTCTCTCTGTCTCTCTCTGGTCAAATTAAAACAATAAAGAAATAAATTAAATAGATAATTGTATGCTATGTCGCTGGACTCCCATGTAGTCGACCGCGGTTCGCGTCCTGGACCCGGTGGCTTAAAACTCATGCCGGGCGCGTGTGCGTGCGTGCCCAAGATCCCGAGAGGAGAATGGAGGAGAAGGGATTGTGGCGTGACCATCCCCCCTGGGGGGTGATTTCTTGTTTTCTGTCTCTATGTCTCTCTTTGTCTGTCTGGCGAGCGCACGCGCCCTTTAGCGGTAACCTCTCCAAAAAAAAAAAAAAAAGAACAAAAAGTCTAGAGAAATTCAAACTTAATATAAAACAATTTCATTATGCTAGGCTAAATTTGACAGTAAGAGGAATGAGGCAACTAAAAAGTGCAACTAAATAGTCTTGAGAGAGACAAGGATGCTTTCCTGCAGAGACAACATCTGTATGGAGTTCTGAAAGATGAGTTAGGGCCTACCAATCTGAAGGGAACTGGGGAGATGATAGGAGAAGGACTCCAGGCTGCAGTAAAACCGTCACATCCTTGTAAAAGAATACAAGCCATCTAGACAATTAGAGTCTGGATTACAAAGGGAGAAAAATATGATCTCCACAGATATCTAAGGACAGATTACATTTTTGTTTTGCTAAACAGTTTCATTGTAAAAATTAGTGGTGTTCCTATACATTAATAATGGTCTATATGAAAAAGAAATAAAGAAAATAATTCCATTTTTAAATGGCAACAGAAATATGTTAACAATGCTTAGAAATAAATTTAACTACGAAAGAGGAAATGAAAGATCTTTACATCAAAAACTATAAAACATAATAAAGAAATTTAAAAAGACACAGATAAATGAAAACCTATACCATATTCATAGACTGAGAAAATTGATATTGCTACAATGTCTATACCACTTAAAGTGATCTACAGATCAATATAATCTCTATTAACTTATCAATGGCATTTTACACAGAAGTAGTAAAAGCAATCTCCAAATTCATATGGAACTACAGAAGACTGAATACCCAAGGGTAACTTGAACAAAAAGAACACACTACTTAACATCAAGATATACTATAAATCCATAGTAACAAAAACAGGCACATAAACCAATAAAATGAAATAGAAAGCCCAAGACAAATTCGCGTAGATTGAGCCAAGAGCTTTTCAACAGAAGTGCCAAGAACACACAACAGGGAAAGAACAGTTATTTCAAAACATGGTGTTAGGAAAACTGGATATTCATATGTAAGAATGAAGTATTTGTATGTAATAAAGTATTCATATGTAATAATACCATTAAAAACTAGTCAAAACACCTGAGTGTCTATTGCTCAAAAGAAAATATACAAATGACCAGCAGATATATAGAAGAAATTCTCAGTATCAGTGATTAGAGAAATGTAAGTCAAAGCCATAAGTATTACCTCATTTCTGTTAGAATACCTAATATCAGAAAAACAAAAGATAACAAGTTTTGACAAGGAGAAAAGGGAACCCTTTGCAAATTATTGATAAGACATGTAAATCACTGCAACTATTACGGGAAAGAATATGAAGCATTTAAAAAATTTAAAATAGGGTTACCATAGGATCCAGCACTTCCACTACTAGGTATATACCCAAAGGAAATGAAATCAGTATATAGAAGAGATAGCTGCACTCCTATATTTATTGCAGCACTATTCACAATAGCCAAGACATGGAAGCAACTTAAGTATGTATCAATAGATGAATACACAAGGAAACTGTGGCATATAAACATACTGAAACAATATTTAGCCATCAAAGCATATCATCATTTGTGACATCATGAATAAATCTAAAAGCATTACATCACATAAAATAATTCAGACATACAAAAACTAATACTTCATGATCTCTTCTATATGTAGAATCTGCACAAGTGGATGTCATAGAAGTAGGGAGGCTAGGATGGTTAGGGAGTTAGGGAGACGTTGGTCAAAGGGTACATATTTACACTTAGATAGAACAAATAAGTTTCAGAGATCTGTTCATAGCAGATGACTATAGTTAATTATGACATACTGTATTCTTGAAAAATGCTGAGAGAGTGGATGGTTAGTCTTCTCACCACAAGGAACTAAATGAGGTAATGTATTTGTTAATTAGCTAGGTTTAACCATTCTACAATGTATATGTATTCAAAAAATGTTGTACTATGTATATATTATAT